>NW_022987713.1:140000-237876 GCF_902827165.1 Trematomus bernacchii
ACTCATATCGTTTTTTTTTAATGTTCTTGAGTAAGTGTGCAGAGAAATGTTGACTTAAAATGGCAATTTGAAGGTCTGTAATTTGTGAAAAATGTTTGTGTATATATTAATAGTTTCAAATGTAAATTCATTCCAGTTAAATAATACTAATAAAAAGACGGTCTAATTAACATACTTTCTATGTTTACTGTCTCGATTGGTGGCATCAAATAGTGCATCGATTGGTGGCATCAAATAGTGCATCTGATACAGGAGCAGTTGCTTTAGGATTGGGCCTCATATATAGCCCGCTATCCCGCAACCCCCCCCCCCCCCAAAAAAACAGCCCCCCCACATGTCAAATCCCAATTTAACCCCTGTGTACGTGTATGTGTATATGTGTGTAGGTATGTACATATATATATGTGTACTGTATGTGCATATGTGGGTATACATATGTGAGTATATGGGTACATGTATTATGGCTATTATTCTTTATTTCCGTATCTATTAATTAATCTTCTTTTAATATTATCTTTTACATTACGGTATTTTTACCTATATATGTATCTATTTACTTAGTTATTTACTTTACTAGCTACTGTAGGACCGGGAGGGGATGGGGGGAAAGGGGGAAAAAAATATTGACTGTATAAATGTAAACTCACTGTGCCTGATTCAATAAAAACAAATTACAAAAAAAAAGAAGTCTCATTGGACTCTAGGACGCTGATGTTCTGACATCCAGTATAACAGAGTAAATAATGTGTTAGAAAGCAGAGCCTGGTGTTAACACTCACCCTGTTGTCCTCCTGCATAAGATTGTTCCCTATTATATATATATATATATATATATATATATATATATATATATATATATATATATATATATATATATATATATATATATATATATATATATATATATATATATGTTTGTTTCTGGATTAATAACCCTGCTGCATTGATTGCATATATTGCTGTATTTTCCCAGAATACAGAATGTGTGCCTCTGCATGTTGAGGTTACAACCACATTAACATTTACTCTTCACAATTAACTTAAGACAAACACAACTGAGTTAAAATTATAGTTAGTGTTGGGGAAATATTTTCCAAGGCCCATAGCTTTGACCCAGTGTATCAGTTCATACTGTCCTGACTGAGCGCAGGCACCTGGCTGTAACCTTGGCTGCTGTGCTCTCAGTGTGTTGCCTCCCTGTTCCTGCCTGTTGGCGTCAGCTGATAGAGGTGTTATGATTCTATCTTGTTATCCACAATGTTGATTATTCTCTCTGAACTAGCTAAATACACGGGTCTGGGGTAGAGTTCTTCAGAATTGATTGTGGCGTCTCAACCGTGTGGTCAAACCGTGGCCCGTGACATGTCTTGTGAATTCTCCTGCCGAAACTCCAAATAGACCGTCAGTGTTTGCCATCAAAGCTCCAGCTCTCCTCGTGTCTCCTTTGAGTCCTGACTCCTCCATTGCTACAGACGTTTCCCCCACAGTTAGATCAAGAGGGTAATAGACCTTTTTTAAATTGATTTCTAATCATTTCAACCCACCATTGAGCGCTGTTAAAAGCAACAAATGAAACATCAGATACAAAGAGAACCATTGATGTCTGAGCTGGACTGATCCTTTTTTTGAAGGCTTAATATTTCTCAAATATACTGAATACAAAGAAAACAAAAAAAGGCTTAATTTAATCAAATGTTTGGATGTCTAAATGTCCTCAAATTCTGGAATCATCCAAATAAAAAGTGAGTCAAGCTCCAGCAAGAGGACAATATTGAAATGTTATCAGATTCACCAGCTAGCTAGCAGTTAGCATTAATTAGCATTGCTAGTGTAACCCTTTATGTAGCCTTACCCTGCTGGTAGGCGATCTGTAATGCTAATGATGGCACAGTATTGAGTAAATGTACTTTACTTCCCACCTCTGCTATAATATATATTGATATATATACACTACTATATTATAACACAACCAAGTCTCAACTATGTCTTATACCCCACAATATATCATAATTTACAATATTTACGTAACCTTGTTTTACCTCTAAATACTCTTCCATAATTTGGATTTTTATTCTATATTTATCTTATTCTATTTTACTTCACCTGCGTTTTTCTCCGTCATAACAGAAACACACATTTTAAAAGGTCCCCTATTATGCAAAATCCACTTCTTCATGTCTCTTCTACATCACCATGTGTCCCCTCTTCTTCATGTCTCTTCTACATCAACATGTGTCCCTCCCCTCTGTGTAAAGAGATTCTAACGATGTTTTGTCTTGTGTAACCATTAGCCAATCACCAACCAAGGTAACCCCCCCCCCCCCCCCCCCCCCCCCCACCTTATCACCTGAATCTCCTCCTAGAGCACCATTGTGTTCTTTTTAACCAAATCTCTCCCAGAGGGGCGTGGGGAGGGGCTCCTTATTTTCATCTAAAGTAACAGACAGAGAATCAGCACTTTGGAAACAGGGCTGAAACAGAGGGGATTATGGGTAATGCTGCAATGATCTGTTTGGTGTTTCAGCCAATCAGAGACAGGTTCTGTATATATCTGAGACCTGTGATATATTGTTGAAAAGAGCATAATAGGGGACCTTTAAAGCGTAACCTTTGCAATATTAATTATTTTGTATTTTACTGTATGTCCACTGTAATATAGAGAGACTTGTTTAAAATGATTCAAAAGGAAAATATGATGTAGATCATAAAATGCACCTTATAGTTCACTGAATGATATTATTATTTTAAATTACATTAATCTTAATGATAGTTAAGTTGATGATTGCATTTGTCACCATTACTGCTACATGAAAATGCAGAAATCAAATCCTCCCACACATAAATGAAACCTGTATTCAAACCATTCATTTCCCTTTGTTGCTTTCCCTGCTTTCACTAAAGTGCAAAGAATTTGTGAAGAATTGGCAAAGATACATAAAAAAACACCAAAATAATTTCACACTGCGCATGCAAACACTCATTCAGATTAAACATATTAGAGAACATCACCTCTCATTGGCTGAACAGGTCCTTACAATGTGTGATTCAGTCATTTGACTGATTTTAGGCTTTCAAAGTATATAAATGGTTGTTAATGATTATAGGCAACATGAGACAGTTTTAAATTCATTTTAGGCCAATTAATACGGTGTTTGATAGTTGCAAACGTGCTACAACCGCCAGAAACATTTCCATTAGGAGAAACCCGCTGCAGCTTGCAAACGCTGCAAATATAAAAACACAAATGTTCCAAAAGACAGGGGACACTAAAAAGTGACTCACACAGCTGGGAGACCAGGGGACACTAAAAGGTGACGCACACAGCTGGGAGACCAGGGGACACTAAAGAGTGACGCACACAGCTGGGAGACCAGGGGACACTAAAGAGTGACGCACACAGCTGGGACGGAGCGCTTGGTGACGTTCAGGATTATAAAGCTGAACAACTGTCTCTGTCTCAGAGTGAGTCTGTCTCATAACTGTCAGAGTTTGTCAGGATATCTGAAATGACTAGGTTAGCTACGTTAGCTAGCGAGGTTACAGCAGATCTGCAGTAACAACAGAAGGAGTCATGTGATCACATTGTTAAAATAAGACCATAAAACCTTTTAGGTAAGTTTCCAACAACAGAGACAGTTGTCACTCTTTAGTGTCCCCAGGGTTGCATTCGAATAGTCCATTTAGCTTAGGAACCTTCCTAACGGAGTGAAATGACCCGGAAGTCCCTCAGTGGCAGCCATGATAAGTGCCGTTCGAATTCTCTAAATTAAAAGGAAAGGAGGTTTCAAACTTCCTTTATAACCTCCTTTAGCCTAGGAACCACTGGACCTCCCTAACCGAAAGGAGAGGAGAAAATGCTGCCCCACAATGCCTTGCGGCCGCAGCATTTGCCGTCACACAACAGTCGGCCGTTCACGGAAACAACCGATTATGAACGAGAAATGATATCATGAAAGTTACGGTGCTTATTAAGCATTTTAAAACGTATGTGGTAAGTTGCCAAAGTGCTTTGTTTTGAACGTCCATCAGTATTATAATCAAAAAGAGAAATATGAACGTTAGTTTTTACTGAAATGATCAAATAAAGTCAACATTTCACAGTCTTTACTGAGCTGTGTGGGGTTTGTTCAACTTTTAAAAGATGTTTGAATGGTGATATACACAGTGATAGATGTTAAGGACTAACGTTTATAATAAATACATTTGTATAGATTTTAAGATCTTTTCATACAATCATATGTATTGGGATCATTTGTATTAATGTGGACCGGAGGGAGAGGGTGACGAGCATAAGTTTCACTTTCCTTTTTTATTTCAATTTCAACTTTGGTCATGAAGAATATGTTTCTCTGTTGTCCCCGTTCATAAAGCATAAAACAACAGCATCAGAGCATGGTGCAGAGTCTCTAGATGAGTTTACAGTAGTCCCTCGTTCTTATTAAACATCCATGTTGTAGTCCGCTGTATAGAAAACTGTAGTTTCCATAGTTTCCCCACAGCAGCAGGCGCACATTTATGACCTCTGCTGGCGCATCATAAACACGTCGGATAGTGAAAGTGCAGTCGGATTCTCTAAAGTGCTGCAGTCTCTTCTCCTAAATCCTTTTGAATTCTCCTATCCACTATCCCTTAACCCCATGACGTTTCACTCCGAGGTCAAGGAATAGACGATAGGGTTAGAACTTAGGAGCTGTTTTTTTGGAGTATTCGAACGCAACCCTGGTCTCCCAGCTGTGTGCGTCACTCTTTAGTGTCCCCTGGTCTCCCAGCTGTGTGCGTCACTCTTTAGTGTCACTCTTTAGCTGAAAAAAACAGCTATAGACCAGCTTAAGATGGTTGCTGGTTTTAGCTGGTTTTAGCTGGTGTTAGGCTGGTGTAGTTGGTTTACCAGGCTGGACAAGCTGTTCTGGCTGGTTCAAGACCAGCCTGGTCAGCTAAACCAGCATAGACCAGCATGGATGTCATGCTGGTCTATGCTGGTTTTAGCTGGTAGTTAAACTGGATGCTGGTGAAGCTGGTATTTATGCTGGTCTACCAGCAGTCTTGCTGGCTAAACTGAAACAGACACAGACAGACAGAGAGGGCGGGGGACGGCGAGGCGGCAGTGGTTGAAACAAAGCGGTATGTTTTGACTGGCACTAACGGCACAACGGTCAAGGAGTGAAGAAGATCAGTTGAGCGTTTCTGTGACTCCGCCCAGCGGCTGCTCTTCTGAGAGGCACCGCTCTGACAGCTCTGTCTACTGGGAAACGCGCTAAAAGTCCTTCTGGAGGTAAGCAACACTACACAATTTCACCAAGTCTGAGAGTAAAAGCTTTCTCAAAGGTTCGTTTTGCTTTCTTACAACGTTACGTTAATGTTAACTTAATATTACGTTTGCTAGGAGGCTAGCTGTCTTAGCTATCAACAGTTAGCAGCTAACGTTTTCTGCAGTTTGTGTTTCCCCTGAAAAAGGTGATGTAGTTATTTAAGGGTAAGTTAACTTAACGTTATCTTACAAGTTGAGAGAGTTACGTTTTGTTTAAAATTGTCAATGTAATGCCATTAGAGGTTTTGTGTTGAAAATGAAGTTAGCAAACTGTAGCTCTCTACCAAAGGTTAGCATGTTAAACTGTACTTTGTGTGCGTCACTCTTTAGTTTCCCCTGGTCTCCCAGCTGTGTGCGTCACTCTTTAGTGTCCCCTGGTCTCCCAGCTGTGTGCGTCACTCTTTAGTGTCCCCTGGTCTCCCAGCTGTGTGCGTCACTCTTTAGTGTCCCCTGGTCTCCCAGCTGTGTGCGTCACTCTTTAATGTCCCCTGGTCTCCCAGCTGTGTGCGTCACTCTTTAGTGTCCCCTGGTCTCCCAGCTGTGTGCGTCACTCTTTAGTGTCCCCTGGTCTCCCAGCTGTGTGCGTCACTCTTTAGTGTCCCCTGGTCTCCCAGCTGTGTGCGTCACTCTTTAGTGTCCCCTGGTCTCCGTTGTGTTTTGAGCTTTTTGCAGCGTTTCCTTTATGCAGCTTTTAGTAAACACTGCTCAAGTTGGTGATCATGTTTCTTCATTTCTTTGCACATGTTTTGGCACATTTGTGTTTTTATATTTGCATCGTTTCTGAAACTGCAGAGCGTTCCTCCTGATGGAAATGTTTTGGGCCGTAGTAGCGCGTTCGCTCCCGTCGGCCACCGTACTTTAAGCTTCTATTGTGACAATAAACTTGATCTAACTTGAGATTAAAAATGCAGCAGAAGCACCGGTTAAAACAGAGAAATGGGAGGAAACACCACACACACACACACACACACACACACACACACACACACACACACACACACACACACACACACACACACACACACACAGTATAAGTAACATTATATAAACGGATTAGTTTACAGTTGTGGCTTCGTGGGAAATCATTCCCTCTGGACCCCCGACGGTGTGGCACATTTATTTTTATGCTGCTCAATAAAAATATGAAAGCCGAACGAGAGGAAATTAATGCAGATTTTTTTGTGATTTTCAATCAGAAATATAAAAATGGTGATTGTCCCCAAACATGGCTGCAGAGTCATGGATGGAAAATTCATTTTTGGTGTTAATTAGACGACGAATTCTGATTAATAAAGGGTTGTTTTTCAGTCTACAGCATCCTATTTAGGTTTTACAAGCTGCCAATGTAGCACAACTACCACGGGAATATAAAATAAATGAGAATTTTTCAAAACATCCATGGTGGTTATTCAAATATCAGCGTAAAGTGACAATTATGCGACTAAAATCAATGTGACTCAATGCACTGCCACTTTGATCATTCAGAGGGACTTTCCTATAAAACCACTTGTATAAAAGTTCAAATATTATTAAATATGAAATGTTATTATCATCACTCTATATGATAAAAGGACCATGCAGTTTGACTTCACAGGAGTTGTGTACACATATCTTAAAATACGATAGAAACTTGTTATTAGAACTCTTTTATGTGTAATTTCTCATCATTTTTCTTAAAAAGTTCAGGTAACACTTTAGATTAAGGTACACATATTCACCATCAACTAGTTGTTCATTTACATACTAGAGTCAAACTACTAGCTTATTGGTTATGAACAAGACTTCACTTTAAAATAGGGAACTTATTCTGAGTTAGAAAAACCTCATTTTGAGTTATTTTGACACAATTAACACTTGTAGTTTCATGTCTTGTTACATAAGAATAGACCATATTTGTTAGGTGTTATTATGAGAGTTATTAGGCCCATATTGAGCATATTAAGACCCTAACTCATGCACAACAACGTCCTTACTTACAATAAATAAGCTCTCATTAGAGGGTTATTGAGGACAAACTTAACTAATGGCTTAGTACTTGTAGAATAAGGTCTTGTAGAATAAGGAATTAATTTGTGGTGTTATTTTACAGTCGGTGGTCACTACCGCCATCTTGTGGTTATGGTGGGTACAACACAAAGCTGAGTATTCATTCATTTTCTACTATCAGAGGTAGAAGAAGTACTCAGATCTTGTAGTAAAAGTAGATGTACTCATAACTTGTACTTGAGTAAAAGTAGAAGTACACAGATATTGTACTTGAGTAAAAGTTTAAGTACTCAGATATTGTACTTGAGTAAAGTAGAAGTACACAGATCTTGGACTTGAGTAAAGTAGAAGTACACAGATCTTGTACTTGAGTAAAGTAGAAGTACTCAGATCTTGTACTTGAGTAAAGTAGAAGTACTCAGATCTTGTACTTGAGTAAAAGTAGAAGTACCAGAGTGTAGGAATACTCGGTTACAAGTAAAAGTAAAAGTATTAGCATCAAAATATAGTTAAAGTACCACAAGTAAAAGTATTCATTGTGCAGATTGGTCCATTTCAGAATAATATATATGATATGTTTTATAATGATTGATCATTAAAGTGTTATCAAACCTGGTAAAGGTGCAGCTAGTTTGAATGACTTTGTATACTACATATACTATGTTTAAAATATTTTTAAAAGATCGGAGAGCCAGCCTCTCGTCCAACATCAGTGTGTGACCTCACTAATGCTCTTCTGGATGAAAGGGCTTCCCACAGACACACTCCAAGATCTGTAGAAAGCCTTCCCAGAAGAGTGGAAGCTGTTATAGCTGCAAAGGGGGACCAACTTCAAATGAATGCCTAAGAGTTTGGAATGGGATGTCCTGAAAGCTCCTGGAGGTGTAATCAGAATCAGAATCAGAATCAGAATCAGAATCAGAATCAGAATCCCTTTATTAGTCCCACAGAGGATACATGTACATTGTTACAGCAGAAAGAGCCAGAGACAGCTTCATGTTTCCTAAAGCATGCATACAACAAAGTATTACAAATTAAAAAAAGAAATGATAATAGGTGTTATAGTCTGTGTTGTTGTGTGGGGGGTCTACTAGGGGTCGTCGTGGTTATATAGTCTGACCGCTGCAGGAAGGAAGGACCTGCGGTATCTCTCTAATGTGTAGGTGGTCCAATACTTTTGTCTATATTGTGTATAATTGAGTATCATCCGCATAACAATGAAAATGTCCCGAGTGATTCCTTATTGCCTAAAGGAAGCGTATATAATGTGAACACAATAGGTCCAAGCTCTGAGCCCTTATGCTTTGCTCTGGCAGAACTGGCTGGATCAAATCAAACAGAACTCTAAACACATTTTCAGCTCTGCACACAATCTGCAATTCAACTCTGCACTTTCTAAAACACTGCACACGGTTCTCTGAGTAACACACAGAGATCTGACATATTCACCTGTCAGCCATTTTCAACACACTGCCATTAAACATGCTACACATATGAGCCAATGAACAGATACACATGCCAGCTGACCGTTAACGCCTGGCTGCTTTACTGCTGACTCATCAATCAGGATATAAGTACAAGAAGTGGGATATTTATTTTAAAAATCTGTTTTTTTATCACAGAGCTGAGAAAATAATATTTATTATAAAAATATCAAATATCCTGTTTATGAAATACACAAGAAAATAATTGTTTTATATATTTCTCAAATGACCTGCTTTGACTGCAGCTTGAGAAACTTCTGGATTCAGTCTGAAAGCATCCTTTTTTAACTTTAAACATGATCTTTAATAATGTTGTAGTTTAGTTTAACTCTGAGAGGTGGACTGGCTGGACTCCTCACTGGGACTCTGGTTCTGGACCAGCTTGCAGGGTCCAGGCGTTCTTGGAGAGAAGGAGCGCTTCCTGCCGCAGGACTCGGGGGATGGGAGTTCCTGAACATGGAGAAACAGCTTCAGTTATTATGCTCCAAATATCTGGAACAAAGTCACAGAAAGAATGTGTCTGCAGCTCAGAGAGTCCTGCTGGGAACCCACACATGTTGAGGAGCCCAAAGTGTGATGAGAGAAATGTACAGTACGGGTCCCCAGCACATAGAAGCTGCCGGATGCTAACCTGCATATGTTGGGAGAGCTTTACAGACCAGGAGAGGAACTAAGTACATTTACTCAAGGACTGTACTTTTACATTACATGTCACTTGTTAGACGCTTTTATCCAAAGCGAATAACATACTCAATACTGTGGACAATCCCCACAGGAGCCATTTGGGGTGAAGTGTCTCAGGGACACAACGACATGCTGACTGCAGTGGGGTTTGAACCTGTGCTCCCTTGATCCGAACACCAACGCTCTATCCACTGCGCCACACTCCTCCACACTTAAGTACAATGTTGAGGTACTTGTACCTTTCCTGAGTATTTCCATTTTATGCTACTTTGTACTTCTACTCCACTACAGTTCAGAGGTACATGGTGTACTTTTACTCCACTACATGTATTTAATACCTGATATGATCAATAATTATAAAACTTATCTTAAACTTATATTATTCTGAAATGGACCAATCTGCACAATGACTACTTTTGGTACTTTAACTATATTTTGATGCTAATACTTTTCTACTTGTATTGAGTAACATTTGAATGCAGGCCTTTTACTGTAACAGAGTATTCCTACACTCTGGTACTTCTACTTGTACTCAAGTACAAGATCTGAGTACTTCTACTTTTACTCAAGTACAAGATCTGAGTACTTCTACTTTTACTCACGCGTCACTGTTTTGATAGACAGTTGTTGTGAAGAGAAACAGCCAAAATGATGAAGAGAGAGAAACAAGAGTGTTGTTTTCCTCTGAGGACATGCTCCATGAAAGAGTTTCATATCTTGATGAATGGAGGATATTCAGTACTCACAGTTCTTCTGGATCTTGGCTCTGATCGTCTCATCATCTCTGATCCTGTAGGGATGAACACAATCCAGCAGTTATGGATCCAGTTTAAAATAAGTGTTTGTTCTTTGAGTCAGCTTCAGAGTCCTGACTGATCTCATGCTTTACATCCCATCATATCTTCTCTGCAAACACTACGACTGACTGCCACAGCTCTCAGCTGCATTACAGGAAGTAACAGTCATTAGTCAAGGAGCTAAAAACATCCCATCAAAAACAGACTACCTTTTCCACTCTTCTGTCAAATCCCATATGTCTGGTGGAAAGTTGATTACTTACTAAATGTGGCTTTGCATTTTCAGCTGGCCTTCTATAGTTGATGGAAGAATGAAAGAGCCTGCAGTCAGTGGGTAACATCACTGATCTGTTGTGATTCCCCAGTGAGAGAAACACCTCCCTGTGTTTCATACAATACTGCTGAACCAGCAGAGACCCCTTACTGACCTGAGGGTCTCCAGTCTGCAGTCTGGACTCTCCAGAAGATCTCTCAGCAGCTTCTCATCTGAATCCTGCAGAGCGTTGAGACTCAGGTCCAGCTCTCTCAGATGGATGTTGGACTTCAGAGCTGAAGCCAGAGCAGAACAGCTGATCTCTGACAAACTGCAGTCCCTCAGTCTGAATAAAGAAAACATGATGTAAGTTTAGAAAACAATGTTCCTGTTTGAAATAACTCCAGGTTTAATAATCTGTTCAGAGTGAAACAGGGTTTTAATGTCAGAGATGATGCAGAAACAATCCACTGATAATCTGGGACTTTAACTTTGATCAGATGTTGAACAACTCCTTCATCTCCCTCACAGCTCATCAGTACTGACAGCATCTCCACTGACTCCTGGAGCACAGAGTGAGTCTGTGGAAGCTCAAACTCTCTCCCTCACACATTCACCTTCTCTTTGTTACTCTGATCAATATTCAGTCATTAGCAAAAACGGAAAGAATAAAAATAACATTGTATTTGTTCAAATTCAGAAAATCATAAACACAAACAGATCAATATGAAGTGCAGTCAGTGAACTGACCTGAGAGCCTCCAGTCTGCAGTTTGGACTCTCTAGTCCAGAACTCAGACGCTCCACTCCTGAATCCTTCAGAGTGATCTGACTCAGGTCCAGATCTCTCAGATGAGAGGGGTCAGACTTCAGAGCTGAGGCCACGACTTCACATTGAGGCTCTAAGAGTGCACAGGCAATAAGTCTATAATAAAACATATATTACAACATGTGTTAAAAAAGATGAAACATTATATTAACATCAAGCATTTGATGAAAAAAGATTTGACATGTTCTGATAGACATTTGCTGTTAGTCCATTTAATATAATATATAATAATATATGATAATAGAGTGTAATGAGTTGTCAGTGTGATCTGATCACATGTCTGTGCTCCTGCTGTCACTGACTGTTACCAAAAGAAACAGAAATTAAATTAATCACTTGACAATATTAGAGATGTACATATTTAAATGTTAGTTAATATGTGGATGTGAATGATGGATGAAGGATGCTTTGGCTTCTCTGAGCATCTGAACATTTATTGCGCACACAAACACAATTAACAAACCAATAAAGTTTCAATATGTTCAACTTGATAGCATCAGATGTTCCCAGTATATCAGCATTAAGACATAACTCTGTTA
This sequence comes from Trematomus bernacchii, assembly GCF_902827165.1. NCBI lineage: Eukaryota > Metazoa > Chordata > Actinopteri > Perciformes > Nototheniidae > Trematomus > Trematomus bernacchii. Next base: position 151,880 of record NW_022987713.1, read on the forward strand.
TTGGTAGGAAATGATATAGATCTGATTTTAAACTCTAACACATTGTGATCAAAACGTGTTTAATGATAAAGAAACTACTAGAAAGTAATCATTAAAAAAAAAAGCAAAGAAAGTAATAATAACATGTTTCTGTGATAACTGTAAGTCCTGCTGTGTGGTGTGATCACATGCTGAGAAACCTCTAAAGTCCTTCATGTGTTTGACATGTCGCCTCCATCACTCAATATGAAGAGAGGAACGCTTCAGTTTAACTATTATTATAAATAAATAGAAGAACAGTGTTGGTTTATGTTCTCAGTATTTAAACAGCAGAAATGTTATAGTGTTTATTTCAATAATTAAACTCCTGATCCACATTAGTTTATAAAGTTAATCAGATCTGGACTTACTTGGCCTTCCTGCAGTTCCTCACAGCTGGAATCAGTCTCCGTCGTCCCTCCCATGATGTGTTGTACTGATTCAGGTCCAACTCATCCAGAACCTCCTCTGACATCTGCAGCATGTAGGCCAGAGCAGAGCAGTGGATCAAAGAGAGTTTCTTCTCTGATCTGTTCTCTGACTTCAGGAACTCTGTGATCTCCTGATGTACTGAGTGGTCCTTCATCTCTGTCAGACAGTGGAAGATGTTGATGCTCCTGTCAGGAGAGATGTCATCACCTCTCATCTCCTTCAGGTTGCTGATGGCTCTCTGGATGGTTTCTGGTCTGTTGTCTGTGCGACCCAGCAGGCCTCCTAACAGTCTCTGGTTGGACTCCAGAGAGAGGCCGTGGAGAAAGCGGACAAACAGGTCCAGGTGGCCATTTTTACTTCTGAGGGATTTCTTCATGGCTCCCTTCAGGAAGTCATTGAGGGATGGGTAATCCTGATCTCTGCTGTTGTTATAGTCTCCCTGCAGGAAGTCCTGCAGTACCTTTGTCTTCCCGTTGGTGTAACAGTGCAACATGTAGACTGCAGCCAGAAACTCCTGAATGCTCAGATGAACAAAGCAGTAGACTGTTTTCCTGAAGATCACTCTCTCTCTTTTGAAGATCTGTGTACAAACTCCTGAGTGCACCAAGGCCTCGGTGACACCAAGACCACAGCGCTGCAGGTCTTCTTGGTAGAACATGATGTCTCCTTTCTCCAGATGTTCAAACGCCAGCCTCCCCAGCTTCAGAAGAACCTCCCTGTCAGCCTCCGTCAGCTGCTGTGGACTCGTCTCATGTCCCTCTTCATACTTCTGCTTCTTCCTCTTGGTCTGGACCAGCAGGAAGTGTGAGTACATGTCAGTGAGGGTCTGGGGCAGCTCTCCTCTCTGGTCTGTAGTCAACATGTGGTCCAGAACTGCAGCAGTGATCCAGCAGAAGACTGGGATCAGACACATGATGTGGAGGCTCCTGGAGCTCTTGATGTGAGAGATGATTCTGCTGGACAGCTCTTCATCACTCCATCTCCTCCTGAAGTACTCCTCCTTCTGGGCGTCAGTGAAGCCTCGTACTTCTGTTACCCTGTCCACACACTCAGGAGGGATCTGATTGGCCGCTGCAGGTCTGGAAGTTATCCAGACGAGAGCCGAGGGAAGCAGCTTCCCCCTGATGAGGTTTGTCAGCAGCACGTTGACTGAGGACTGCTGAGAGACATCAGACACAACCTCATTGTTTCTGAAGTCCAGAGAAAGTCTGCTTTCATCCAGGCCGTCAAAGATGAGCAGCACTTTGCAGACAGCCAGCTGCTCTGCTGTGACCTTCTGTAAGGTTGGATGGAAAACATGGAGCAGCCTGAGAAGACTGTACTGCTCACCTTTGATCAGGTTCAGCTCCCTGAAGGAGAGCGGGATCACCAGACTGACATCTTGGTTTCCCAAACCCTCTGCCCAGTCCAGAGTGAACTTCTGCACTGAGAAGGTTTTTCCAACTCCAGCGACTCCGTTGGTCAGGACCACTCTGATGAGAGTCTGTTTGTCAGGTGAGGCTTTAAAGATGTCCTGGCACTTGATTGGAGTGTCATGGAGGGGCTTCTTCTTGGAAGCTGTCTCCAGCTGCCTCACCTCATGTTGGGTATTAACCTCTTCACTCTGGCCTTGTGTGATGTAGAGCTCAGTGAAGATCCTGTTGAGGAGGGTTTCACTTTGATCAGTTCCTTCAGTCACACGTTCACATCTCCTCCTCAGACTGAGCCTATGTTCATCTAAAACCTCCTGCAGACCACTATCTGCTGGAAGAGAAGGAAACGTGAGAGAATGAGGGAAATGCTCTGAGAATCTAATTATAACAATAAAACAACAACAAACAGATTAAGTTTAAATGTTTTATAAACAGCTTACTGTCTATGCTCTACAACAGTATACCTGTTCAAAAACAAATGAACCAGGAAGAGGAATAAGACGCTGCGTGTGTTCGGCCTCTTACCTCGTACAGAGCTGGTCTGACTGGCTGTCTGCAGTCCAGCTCTGGTTCTGGATCTCTTTCCACACTGGGGACAGGAGGGGTCTCCTGATGGAGGTCTCTGCTCCCAGTATGAGGTGATGCACTGTCTGCAGAACCAGTGTCCACAGCTGGTAGAGACTGGATCCTTCAGGACGTCCTGACACAGAGCACAGCTGGACAGCTGCTCCTCCACAGGAACACCACTCTTCCTCTTCCCTCTGTGGAGATGAACACATCCTTTACAGCACGTCACATTAGTGGAGCTGATTCTCACCAATGGGCAGAGCGTCACAAACGTCTCTCTCAAGATGAAATGTGTCACGCTGCACGAATACGCAGGTGACATGAATTTCACCTCTTCACTTTCTTGGTGTCTCCAGGCACGGATCTGGGTCTTTGCATTGACTCTACATGTAATCACACAAAGCTCTGTTATATCTGCTAATGCTAAACACAACCAGCTCACCAGGTTATCACTATCATTAATAAACATCTTTAAAATACATATCATAAACATGCCCAAGTATTAAATAATGTTTTGACGATATATTTAGTTTTTAGTGAGTATTTATCAATATCTTTGCCATTTAAAACCTTTTGATGCCACTGATACAATGATGCTATAAATGCATATTGAAATATCCTCAAATAATGTTAGCTTGCTGAACTCTGCTGCCTTTGTTCTGTACTATACTGCACACATGATATTATTAAAGAACAGTTTAATATATTAGATTATATAAAAACTGGATCCTCTTCAGGTCAGGTTACAGCAGAAACTCTTACTTTGTGTCTGAGGGTCCAGGTTCATTACTGAAGCATAGAGGGTCATCTTTAGACCGGTCACTCTTCAGAGACAGACAGCTGGGGACTGAAGAGGTGTCCTCTTCGTCATCTTTAAAACCACTCATCTTCTCCAGTCTGAGAGATAAACCAGTAACACACACACACACACACACACACACACACACACAAACACAAACCTTTTTATTACTGAAATGAAGAGCTTCATATATTTTATATAAATATTTTAATGAGGCCAATTGAGCAGATAGTATTACACTGGAAAACTAGAACAAACCTTTTTAGTGAAACAATAATGAAGATTGTTTAGAAAATTCAGCAGTTTTATTTAAAAACCATGAGTAGGACACGCCTTTTTGGTGCTGATTTTATATGAATATTTGAATGACATTTTAGCTGAAGCCACTCTCACAAGTGTAAAAATGTAAAAACACTTGTTTACTCCTGTTAGCCACAGATCAACACACACACACATGCTGTGTATCATCATATTATTTAATGTAATGTAATTTAATATAATGTCGGTCTGTTACCTGCTGGTATGTTAGGGTCAGATCTCTGATCACCACGTGTTCATTAGGAGGTGTCTCCCCCTGCTGGAAACACACAGGAACAACACGTGGTAAATACACACAATATGTTCTCAGTTAAAGGTGGGGTAGGTAAGTTTGAGAAACCGGCTCGAGATACACTTTTTGTTATATTACATGGAATGCTCTTAACACCCCGATAGCAATGAATATCTTAAGTGCTTTGACAAAAAATCCATTAAAAACTTTCATCTGTGGAAGCCGTAATACTGTAAAAAGCACGACCAATCATCTGAGCCGGCCCGGCTAAAATAACTGGATGGCCTACCTGCCTGTCAGCCTTCCATCTGTGCACAAACTTATCTCGTGCCCTCATTGGTCATGTGCACGTTCGTGTGTGTTGGAGGAGGGGCTCTGTAAGGAAGTGGCAGATTTTTTCCGGTTGTGTATTTTCCAGGGTTCTTACACCTTTTCCAAAGTCAAATTCAAGCACTTTTCAAGCATTTTCAATGTGCATTTTCAAGCTTTTCAAGCATCTTACAGCTGTTGTAAATTACATATTTATATACACATACTTATACTCAAATGATTATTTCCCTACCTCACATTAAATCAGATGTTCTTTATGCTATAAACAACCAAATGTGTGTTTCATAATAGCATTCTACATGAGGATGAAAAATATAAAATGTTAGAAAAGAAAACTAAGTTTAATATTTCAAAATGAGACCCATCTGTACGTAGACTGGGCATCCCATATAACCTGGCTGAGCCAATATAAAACAATCAGCCAAATAACTTTTCAATATATTATTGATTACTATTTTTGAGGTACTTTTAGGTTGGCAGTAAACACAAGTCAGAGGTAGATGGTGTACTTTGACTCCACTACATGTATTTAATACCTTTAGTTACTTCACAGATCTGGATGAATGATGTGAAATATAATCAAGTGTTAAATCAGACTTTACAGATGGAGCCTCTTATTTTGGACCCCAGCATACAGCTTCCTGCCGACTGCCAGCCAGTTGCCAGTCAGTTGCCTGCCAAAGACCAGTATTCAGGAATGTTAGGCCCTCCCACTATTCTCCAATTTCAGGGTTTAACCAGGAGATGGCGCTATATATTAAATAACTAAGACTTAGTTTTTCACAATAGAAAATGCAGATATTATATAAAAAACTAAAGTTAAAATCTTGTTTTTAATGCCCCAAGAGCAATAACATCTTGTCACAAGCTTTTTGGAAGAAAAAGACTGACCCAAGAGACCTGTAGTTGACTAATTACAGGCCTCAATAAAGTTCTGCCATTGGTTGTGAAAAACAACGGTGGACATAGTGGAAAGTGAAATTGACATTGTCGAATTTAATAAAAATACAAAATAATGTATCTGTGTACGTGTTTTACTATGTGATCTGCACTTATCAAACATCTAATTAAGGCGAGACACCCCAGGTGAATAGGGTATTTTTAACTTAAAGATATCAGCTAAATATTTCTCCAGTTAATTACTTACAATAAGGCAATTGTTTTTTGTATTACAAGTTTTCTGAAATAGCATGTTTAAATATCCAAATGAACCATTATCTCATGAAATATGCGCATATTTTAACACATTTCAGGAACCGAAATCTGAACTTTGGATAAAGCCAGGATCAAAATTATTGTTTCATTTTGTAGTCATATTAGTATCTAAGGCTTTTACAGAAGGGATTTTGGATATCTCTTTTTATCACTCCATAAATCAGAAAATACTGTCAACAGCCCTAAAATATCAATTTTCACCATGTTTTTAGGTATACAATGTTATATAATTCAGGCTATGAATTATATATGACCAAACCCTTCTGTAAAAGCCTTCATAATATTGATAGGAATATAACTGGAAGGTTTGGTGTATGTAACTGCTGAGTGATTCTACAATTTAGGGTACATTCCATGTCCATTGATGTCCATTGATGATAATTATAATTATTCTAACTATTTTCTTCAAAAATATCATATTTTGCCTATTATTGGAAAGCATGTTATAATATCACACAAACATTATGTGCATCCTATGCTTTATTTAGCTTGAAATGTGTCATGATGTTCTTAAATTGTCAGTTTTTGCTATGTCCGTTTTTCAGTTGAGGGTGTCTTGGATTCAAAATAATGAATAAAAACCATTAAAGTAAATTTAAAAAATGATTCATTTATTTCAAAAGTCTAAATACTAAAGAATAATAACATATTTTTAATTGATTTCCCCCTTTAAATAATTTAAATATCTTAATATATGAATGTCCGCAAAAGTTCTGTCAACTATGTTACTAACAGAACTTCCCCCTTTAACTCAAAAATTGTTTGTCCCAATACCATGTCACCAGCATCACATGATGCCATGTTCCTCTTTGGCAGACATTTTGAACACACTGTGGTGATTGACCTCTACATTTTTACAATATTTTATGTATAATAGCACATGGTCAATTAATATACTCATTGACAATCAACAATGTTACGTACATTGTTATGGTTTACAATTGTTTAATGATTTTAATTCAATTATATGTGCAAATGTGATGTTAACCTGTTCAAGAAAATGACATGTGGTCATCCAGGCAAGGCCTACCATTGAAATGATGGGTCAAAATAGGGAAATTGTCAACTAGGTTACCTGTCAACTGAGTTACCCAGTACTGTAATAACTGTAGTAACTTAGTTGACAGGTAACCTAGTTGACAATTTGTACGACATGTAGACGTCATTACACATCATTATCAATGGAATTTTGCACTTCTGCCTTGAAATTAACATAGTGCTGATGGTTAATAATGTGTCCAGTCAACTATGTTATTTGCGTCAAATGTTTGACTTTCATTGTCAACTATGTTGCACCTCATTTTTTCAAATTTAAAATATCTAAAATAGTGCTTCTGATATCCTTTATAGTATAATGTATATCTACACAGGTTGGAGTTTTACATGACATCTCTTAAAACTATCAAAATGACCTGTATGGTAGTTTTATAATACAAAATATCCCTAAACTTAATGACAGTGCTGAACATATCACATGAAAAAACAAAACTTTAATACAATTATTTTTTAAACTTTAAAAAATCTTTGGATATATGGTAGAATAGACTCAAGAGCCTTTCAAATTTGATTTTACTTGAAGTGCAGGACTTAATCAAATGATTGTAATGACATCAAGTTTGTCCGTAACATAGTTGACAAACTGAGTAGTGAAAACATCCTTTCCCTTAAAATAAAAAAATATATAAAAATGTTTAAGCTTTGCAACTAGTGGATATGTTACACTGAGGAATATACTAACTTGAACCACTGATTGTTCTATCTATACATTTTATTTGGCATTAGTAAATAATTATGCACATTTACAGATATTTTACATGATATGAGTGATAACACGTGTTATAAGGGCTATTTCGCACAATAGGTGTGCCTTGAGATTTTTACTTGTCCTTTGGTGTGCCTTGGGCACAAAAAGTTTGGGAACCACTGCTGTAGAGAAATGTAAACGTTCACCATCCCCCACCCGCCTACTGTATGTTGCTTTTTGACATGTAAATGGGTAACTACCCCCCTCTGAGTGAATACCTGTTGTACCTGTCCGGGGCTAAGCCCATAGGACGATGCTCTGATGTCATCACCCTCGCACATTGGTCATATGTTTACAAAAAACGATGTTAACACTTTCTCGTTCTTAATATATGCTATATTTAGGGTCGATATGTGTTGAATTTACTTTAAAATAGCAGATCACTGTGATTCACTTCTCCGCGGCTCCTCCGTGCAGAGAGGCCCCCCCCCCCCCTTGACAATTCACGAGCGTCTAACTCTCTCCCCCCTGTGAAGAGATATCACAGGGGGGGGTTGGGACACACACATTCCGATGGCCAATTCGTTTTAAACAAAGAGTGGGGTGGGGGCTGGTGAACGGTATGGTCAATGTTTGTAAACACTGTGACATTTTGACTTTATTTGATTATTTCAGTTAAAAACTAACGTTCATATTTCATATTACTGTTTTGCCTGGCTGGACCTGTAATTTACAGGAAAGGAGTGCACGCTACTAAAGAGACACGCTACCATGGAAACCAAACAATGGTGTTGCTGTATTGAAGTCCGAGTGGAAACAGTCATATTTGGAGCGTTATGTTAGAATGAAACAGCGAGGTCGTGACTCACAAAAAAAAAGTGTTACTTCACTAACTGTAAGCTTGTCACTCAGAGTAACCTACAGTTAACTTAACTGTTGGAAAAGAAAGATCAGAGTTAGGAGTGTGAACACACAGCTGAGAGCTGCCGTTTCATTCTGACTGTTTAAAAAACGGTAACAACGGACTATTTTTCTTAGCGGATGCATGTCAATTTAAATCAATACATAGAACTATGTTTTAAATCAATAAAAATATTTTCTAAATCCATAAAAGCATTTTAATTAATATTGGGAGTCATGTCGTTACTTTGTTGAGAATGTGGCCATGTAATAAGCGGGATAATTTGCAGCGACTTGGTCATTATGGGGAAAAATAACACCCAGGGATCAAGATCCCTCCGCGACGCGGAGGGATCAGTAATTTTTAGTGAATTACTGAGTTTAGGCACGTTAATAACATTTTAATGAAGTTGAATACAGTATATTCATATTTGTCAGTGATTTCATGTCAATTCGGCGAACATAAACGATTAAATTAGGATTAAAAATCGAGAGCCGGCTGCTGTTCGTTACGGTAACCCAACTAGGACACTTGACACAGTGGCTTTTGGCAAAGCACACAAAGAAAACAAAAAAAACCGAGAGAGATGAGTTATTGTTATTACAACGTGACTTCACTATTATTTAACAACTATTTTTATTGGGTTCTTTTATTTGGGGTTAAGTACATTGTCAGAATAAGTGAGAAATGGATTTAACTTCTGTTAGACAGCTATCATACTGAATAAATATTTATGCAAAAATGTATGGCATTAATAATGTATATCTAATTACATTTAAAAATGTATGGCATTAATAATGTATATCTAATTACATTAACTGTGAATGTCTTTCATTTTATTTAAAATGAAATAAAATTACATAAAACATTTTCCATAAAAAAGTTGATTCAAGAACAAATCAGTACTTTTCTTATATGACTATTATTGCTAAATTTGAAAGGTCTTTACCAGCTTTGGAATTATATATATATATATATATATATATATATAGCACCTTCTGCCATCCCATCTCTACTGACATATGGATCTTAACAAAGATCCGCTATACATTAGTACCAGATATACTGTACACGGACATTTTAGTGAACCAGACCAGCTGTTTCCGCCGGGTCTTCGCTTCCCGGGCATCACGTTGTTTACAAGTGTGTTCAGATGCTAAATGACAAGTGCAAGTGACAATTGTTGTCGTCTTCTCTGTGAACGTTTTTTTCTCCGTTATTTTGCCATTTTCAGATTTAAATTTCGAGCGGAAAGCTAACCAGGAAGTAATAATTACTTAAGCGGAGAACGGAGAAAGTAAACGTTACAGCAGGCATAACAACAGCCGGTGTTTATTTTATTATAATATTCAAGAACAAATCAGTACTTTTCTTATATGACTATTATTGCTAAATTTGAAAGGTCTTTACCAGCTTTGGAATTATATATATATATATAGCACCTTCTGCCATCCCATCTCTATATATAATATCTATCCGTGACATATGGATCTTAACAAAGATCCGCTATACATTAGTACCAGATATACTGTACACGGACATTTTAGTGAACCAGACCAGCTGTTTCCGCCGGGTCTTCGCTTCCCGGGCATCACGTTGTTTACAAGTGTGTTCAGATGCTAAATAAAAGTTTAGCTTGTACTTTTGATACCCCGCCTCTCGGCACCACAACATCCAGTTTACTGTATTTCACATGAGCGATGTCGAACATTGAAAAGTCCTTATAAAATCTCTGTTATTAGATCAGTACTTTTCTTATATGACTATTATTGACTTGAACACTGAGAATGTATTTATTAACTTCAGACATTTGAAATATTTGAAATCAGATGAAAACAAACTGTAACGGACCCTGCCGTGTTATCTATGATTACTATGCCTTACTGTACATTCATAATTTCAGCCGGAGGTAGGTGGTAGGCGTTGCGGAGGAGCAGATTGCGAGTGAGGTGCCTGTTCTAAACGAACTATTCCAGCTGTTATAAAGCATTAAATAAAAAGTAAGCAAGGAATACAGAATGTTTCGTTACGTAACTTTGTTGAGAATGTGGCCATGTACATGTAATACATGGGATCATTTGCAGCGACTTGGTCATTGTGGGGAAAAATAACACCCATCCTGATCGTTTCAATGAAGTTGAATACAGAATATTCATATTTGTCAGTGATTTCATGTCAATTCGGCGAACATAAACATCAATGATGATGATTAAATTAGGATTAAAAATCGGGAGAGCCGGCTCGTTCGTTTTTTCCGACTAAACAACATCTATTATTTAGAAGTTGATTTCACATGACTCCAGTGTGGAACCCCACTGCACCCCCTGGTGGATCAATGATCCATTGCAGCTGGCTTCACAATAATTAAATGTATTTATCATGGGGGCGGTATCAAGTCTGACTGGGGGCCGGCCGGCCATCACGGAACGTGCATGAACCGATCACGACCCTCGCACTTTAAACTGTCCAAAATAAGACGCTTCATCTGTAGTTCCACCTGGAGTAAATCCACAAGCTACTCTGTAGTATACAAAGTCATTCAAACTAGCTGCACCTTTACCAGCTTTGAGAACACTTTCATGATCAATCATTATAAAACATATCATATACAATTATTAGGGATGCTCCGATCGCCAATTTTGGGGCCGATCGCCGGAATCAGTATCGGCCGATACCGCTCTCTTTTCCTCTCTCCCCCTCTCTCTCTCTCTCTCTCTCTCTCCTGACAGCCCGTCAGTATCTCCTGCAGCTCACTGATCCAGTAATGAGCGACCCGACAGTGAAGAATAAATATATTTATAACTAGTTTAGCTTGTTCCAGAGGTAGATAAAATAGCTAAGTGTGTTAGGTCTAACTCTTAATGTGTGTTCTGCTCCGCTCACCGGTCCGTCACAGCGGGTGGAGCTGCAGGGTTTCTGCTTCACACACGTTGCATACCGCTATTTTATTGTCATTTTCGGATACTTAAAATACTGCCAGACTAGTGAAGCCATTTTGGCGAGCTTGTTTTGCCGCGCACAGAGAAAAGTGTCATGTATTTTACATGCAACGATAGCCTAATCTAAAATGCTCTACTCTGGCGTACCTTTCGTGTGGTGTGTGGCGTCAGCGCAGACTCTCGCATCGTTATTGTTGCACACTTTGCAGGAGGCTACTCTTGGGCTTCGCTTGACCCTCGTCTTAGCCATGGCTTGTATTTGTCTTCTGCTAGCCAACGCTCGTTGAAACGGCAACCTCCTGGCATACTGTCATCTATCACTCTCATCAGAATGCCCAGGTCACACACGTAACAAAAACACTTGCCGGTCACGCGCATTGCGCGGGAAGGCCGGAGCGGAGCTGTTTTATGTAAAAGCAAAGCAATTAAGCTCGCTCCGACTTCTTTATTTTCTTTTAATCTAAAAAGCGAAGTAAAGCATTTCAAGCACTTTATCCCAAATTCAAGCACCATTCCCAAAATTCAAGCACTTTTCAAACCTTGAAAACACCTCCAATTTCAAGCATTTTCAAGGATTTCCAGCACCCGTACGCACCCTGATTTTCAAATTCTAGCGCACTCGAGCTGGTTTCTCAAACTTACCTACCCTACCTTTAATGAACATTTCTCTAAAGCTTCACTTCATTAAATGCTTTAATATTACCAGTGGCCGACTGTAACTAAGTATATTTCCTCAAGTACTGTACGTTGTTTTTGTTTAATCCAATACATCTCAGAGGGAAAAATTGCACTTATTACTGACTACATTTATCGAACCCACATGGTTTCATCTAAATAACAAATGATCATTATTTCATTACAAATACAATGTTGGAGACATGTCTAGAAAGGGAAAACAGATTTATGTTTTAGAAAACATTTGCTTCTTTCCACCCCTGAGATTTACCTGGTGACCTTTGGAGGGGCCCGACCCTTAGGTTGAGAACCTCTGGACTAAACTATCAAACTTTATATTAAGGAGTAAAAAAGCTGCTCTAAGATTAAAGCGTTTGTATTAATAATGTCAGTAATTATGACACACACACACACACACACACACACACACACACACACACACACACACACACACACACACACACACACACACACACACACACACACAAACTCAATTTCATCGCGGGCCACATTAGAATGATGGTTGCACTCAAAGGGTGCTAACTTAAAGACTATATAAATATACATAGATAAATATATATAATATATATAAAATAATGTATTATTTTACAATATTTCCTCTGCATTAGATTATTATCAGATAGGGTAATAACTTCATAATTAACTACGTCTGAAAGCAGAAGTCTAGGGCACATAATTACAAGTAATTGCAAGTCTCTTCAGTGCGCATCTCACAAAATGAGATGCATTGTGGGACATGTAGTTTATGGGCAACGTGCTCCTGTAAAGCAGCACGTAACCTTATAATAAACGTATTATATTATTTGCAAGCTCTTGTGGGCCACATAAAATGAAGTGGCGGGCTGTGAGTTTGACACCCCTGATCTAAACCATCATAATAATAAACTTGGTTAAAATACATCAAATCAGTCAGACTTCAGACAGGCCGCTCTCCATTTTGACTGCGCTGGGCTGTCACATGTTATGTTGCTTTGATGAATCAGAAAACAGGAAATAAAACAAGTTTACAACACTTGTAGAAGTCTCATTGGACTCTAGGACGCTGTTGTTCTGACATCCAGTAAAACAGAGTAAATAATGTGTTAGAAAGCAGAGCCTGGTGTTAACACTCACCCTGTTGTCCTCCTGCTCCGTCGAGCTGTAAAATGGCGTTTGTCACTCTGACAACAAGCCTGACTTCATACTTTCACTTTCAACTTCCCTCCCTTCCTGTCTGCAGCCCCCCCTCTTCTCTGTTTCATAACCAGCCTTATCAGCTGAACAAGTTCACATACAGGGACTATGTTCAGTGAGATACAAATAAAGCTAAAAACAAGCTCAACAAAGTTATTGAAATAAATATATTAAAACCACAGTGTGAAAATAAACCAGTCCAAGTAAACATGCTGTCTTCAAAACCTCACTTAAGTTAAAGTGTGTAGGTATTTAAGTACTCTAGTGTTAATATCACATTAAACTGTTCCCTATTATATATATATATATATATATATATATATATATATTTGTTTCTGGATTAATAACCCTGCTGCATGTATTGCATATATTACTGTATTTTTCCCAGAATATGAATGGCGTTTTTTGTTACAGGCACCAGGGAGCCATTGCATGTTCAAATTCAGACTGTTTGCAGTCAGTATAGAAACCTTGTCCGATCTAGACAGATTAACGTACAGATAAAAAGATACATTATATTTAAATGTTTTTGAGGTGCAGTACTTGAGTAAATGTACTTGTAATCACCTTGACCACTAGAGGTCGGTGTTACATCAGTTTCTGCATTTAATCACAAACATCCATATGTGCCTTTTCTGTCCTGAAGAGGAATACACAGGAGCGAGAAGTACAGATTGAGTAAAAGTAGAAGTACTCAGATCTTGTATTTGAGTCAAAGTAGAAGTACTCAGATCTTGTACTTAAGTAAAAGTAGAAGTACCAGAGTGTAGGAATACTCTGTTACAGTAAAAGTCCTGCATTCAAAATGTCCCTCAAGTAAAAGTAGAAAAGTATTATCATCAAAATATAGTGAAAGTAGCGACAGTAAAAGTATTCATTGTGCAGATTGGTCCATTTCAGAATAATATATATGATATGTTTTATAATGATTGATCATGAAAGTGTTCTCAAAGCTGGTAAAGGTGCAGCTAGTTTGAATGACTTTGTATACTGCAGGGTAGCTTGTGAATTTACTCCAGGTGGAACTAAAGTCTGATTTAACACTTGATTATATTTCACATCATTCATCCACATCTGTGAAGTAACTAAAGGTATTAAATACATGTAGTGGAGTAGAAGTACACCATTTACCTCTGAACTGTAGTGGGGTAAGTACAAAGCAGCATAAAATGGAAATACTCAAGTACAACATTGTAAAACACTTTTCTGCTTTTATCTTGTATACAGTGGCGGCCGGTCCATAGGGGCGCTAGGGGCGCCGCCCCACCTCTTCCCATATTGAAAAAAAATAAAAATAATAATAATTAAAATTAAAATTAAAAAAAAAAAATATGTTTAAAAAAAAATATATGTTTTTATTTTTATTTTTAATGAACAAGGTAAATATTATATAATTGGTATCAGTAAAATGTATAATCTACAATAAAATCTCGTTTAAAATTGTGTTACGATGTCTAAAGTTACTGATAAGTCACATGTTTCCTGCCTGGCCTTGCCCATGCACCTTCTCTCGTCTGGGCGCTAAGAGAGGAGCCTTCAACCAGTGCAGCATCAGCCACTAGCAGCTGACTGTTGCTATCTGTAACGTGTAAACTATGCCGCGAAAATATAATTTCAGCCAATCAGCGTCGTCAAAGATGACGGTCACCAGGCGCCAATGTCAGCGCCCAGTGCAGTCTGTGAGTAGTTTGGACAGTGACTCGTATCCGGGTGACGCAGTAGTTGATGAGGATGGCTTCGTGTGCAGGTGGAGTCTCCGGACCTCGGTCCCCGGCTAATTCTGTTCAAGAGCTAATCTCCAATCCTTTCGAAAGGAGAAGTTTGGCAGATAAATTGTTGCTTAAAGACCTTGCACCGGACCAACCCGATTTGAATATATCGCAGCAATCTCGTGAAAAAGACAACATTTATACACGAGGCTTCACAAGTAGCTGGTACACAAGAAAGGCTTGGCTAGCTGGATGCAAACAGGTAAATGCTGTCTTTTGTTTCCCATGCTTGGATATCACTTTATATGTAGAGAGGAGGTTTCCCATGGTTGTTAGAAGTTTATTAATAAGTGGGCATTTATCACAGAAGTGATTGTTCTGTCTCCACGTTTGTTGCATTGTCTGTGATGTATTTTCCAACGGTTATAGCTCCTGTTCTGTCCCAGCAACACTACACGGTTTGCAGCTCCACCACATTTTTGGTTTATCTTCGGTGTCGCTTAAAATCTGCTTCCCATCGGACTAAAACCTCCACGTAATCTGAAGACAGATACTTGAAGTTATTTAAACCTTTTGCAAACTTTATGTTCTTTCTTGCTCTAGCCTTGCCAGTTACATTGTACATAACACATATATTATCATTATGCTAACTGGTTGTTCGTGTTAGACGATGTAGCTTTTTCATTTCTGAGTTATTGCTATATGTAAATAAGCCTGTTTGTAAATAATCCTCAGAGAAACAAAGAAAAAACACAATTTATGACATTTTGTGCTGTGGTTATTTTTTTTAAATTGCATTTATTCACAGTTCAGTTTGAAATGCTGTAGTGACTTGTATTGAACCACTTAAATATTTATAATTAATGCTACTGAAAAGATGCTATTAATTTTATATCTCACATGCAGTTCACTGTAAAGCTACTTGGTGAAGGTGTTGGTTCATAAAACATGAACAGTTTTAAGAAAGAAAAAAACAGACCAGTTCTGAGAACACAAATTCCTGGTAAAGTAGTAGATGTTGAGGTTGATAAATAATATTTTCCACACTGAAGATTATGGAGGTATTGATCAGTCTTCTCATATTTTTAAGCCTCGATTTCTCCTTTCCCCCCCCCTCTAACATCACCAGAAGTCATCATTTAAGGGGTCATTTCTCGAAAACAATTTCCGGGGGGAAACCCCCCGGACCCCCCGGGTAGGTCACTTACGGTACGTCAAGAGCCCCACCAAAAAAAAAGACCACCGGCCGCCACTGCTTGTATATCTATCTCTATGCTGCCTGCAAACACACACAGGTGTCTCATTGTATGTCATACACTACATATAAATGCTCATTATCAGTTTATTGGTGAAGAGGAAGGAAGTAACTCTGTCACATAACAAATAAAACGTGAAGTTATCTTACACTTTCTGTCAATTCATTTCAACTTTCTTCACACTTCCTTGTTCTCTAGTACACACACACACACACACACACACACACACACACACACACACACACACACACACATTATAATAACACACTTGTTTCAATCATAACCATCATAATAATGAACTTGTGTTATGATATCAGGGTCATGCAGAGTCAGGCAGCTGTCCCTTTAAGAGAGAGAGAGAGAGGGGGGGGGGTTGGCGCATGCATGTGTGTGTGCATGGTAGAGCGAGCGAGAGTGAGCGAGCGGTGGTGTGTGTTTTTGAAGTGAACGAAGCAGCAGCAAAGGTCTGTCGAGTGTCTTCAAAGTTAGACCTGTAACAAAGACCTTAATAAATGCAACGGCCTCCCAAAGAAGAGCTCGCCTGTCTGCCTTATTGAAAAGTGGGTTATTGAACCCAAAGTTTGTTGCTTCGGCCCTGGAAGACTGCAGAGAGTCACATGTTATGTTGCTTTGATGAATCATAACACAGGAAATAAAAAAAGTTGAAAGCACTTGCAGAAGTCTCATTGGACTCTAGGACGCTGATGTTCTGACATCCAGTATAACAGAGTAAATAATGTGTTAGAAAGCAGATCCTGGTGTTAACACTCACCCTGTTGTCCTCCTGCATAAGATTGTTCCCTGTTATATATATATATATATATTTGTTTCTGGATTAATAACCCTGCTGCATTGATTGCATATATTGCTGTATGTTCCCAGAATACAGAATGTGTGCCTCTGCATGTTGAGGTTACAACCACATTAACATTTACTCTTCACAATTAACTTAAGACAAACACAACTGAGTTAAAATTATAGTTAGTGTTGGGGAAATATTTTCCAAGGCCCATAGCTTTGACCCAGTGTATCAGTTCATACTGTCCTGACTGAGCGCAGGCACCTGTAACCTTGGCTGCTGTGCTCTCAGTGTGTTGCCTCCCTGTTCCTGCCTGTTGGCGTCAGCTGATAGAGGTGTTATGATTCTATCTTGTTATCCACAATGTTGATTATTCTCTCTGAACTAGCTAAATACACGGGTCTGGGGTAGAGTTCTTCAGAATTGATTGTGGCGTCTCAACCGTGTGGTCAAACCGTGGCTCGTGACATGTCTTGTGAATTCTCCTGCCGAAACTCCAAATAGACCGTCAGTGTTTGCCATCAAAGCTCCAGCTCTCCTCGTGTCTCCTTTGAGTCCTGACTCCTCCATTGCTACAGACGTTTCCCCCACAGTTAGATCAAGAGGGTAATAGACCTTTTTTTAATTGATTTCTAATCATTTCAACCCACCATTGAGCACTGTTAAAAGCAACAAATGAAACATCAGATACAAAGAGAACCATTGATGTCTGAGCTGGACTGATCCATTTTTTGAAGGCTTCATATTTCTCAAATATACTGAATACACAGAAAACAAAAAAAGGCTTAATTTAATCAAATGTTTTGATGTCTAAATGTCCTCCAATTCTGGAATGATCCAAATAAAAAGTGAGTCAAGCTCCAGCAAGAGGACAATATTTAAATGTTATCAGATTCACCAGCTAGCTAGCAGTTAGCATTAATTAGCATTGCTAGTGTAACCCTTTATGTAGCCTTACCCTGCTGGTAGGCGATCTGTAATGCTAACGATGGCACAGTATTGAGTAAATGTACTTTACTTCCCACCTCTGCTATAATATATATTGATATATATATACTACTATATTATAACACAACCAAGCCTCAACTATGTCTTATACCCCACAATATATCATAATTTACAATATTTACGTAAACTTGTTTTACCTCTAAATACTCTTCCATAATTTGGATTTGTATTCTATATTTATCTTATTTTATTTTACTTCACCTGCGTTTTTCTCCATCCGGTTGCAATAACTGGATTTCCTCCTTGTGGATCTAATGAAGGTGCATCTTAATGTAATCCAACGTAAAGGTTACAAATAAATAAATACACAACAATAAGAAATGATTAATAAAAACAGGGTTTATTTAATTCACCTGACAGATAATTACAAAACAAAACCATCAAACTTCTGTTTTCCCTTCTGTCTGAACTTTAAATGTGCTTTGCAGAATGCAACATGTGTCCCCTCTGTGTAAAGAGATTCTGTCTTGTGTAACCGTTAGCCAATCACCAACCAAGGTAACTCCCCCCCTGCATCTACAGCTGGGAGATGAAGTAAAAAGATATGATTCTACACTGTATTGAAGTAAACATGTATTGTTTGAACTGTTTTAGGTAATCACAAACGGGTTTTGATAAGTCACTTAGAATAGGAATGTTATTCTTGTTTTCCAAATTTACTGGCTTAGAGATTCTGTGTGTCACACACCAACATCCTTCTTATCATCCCTAAAAGCCAGATGCGGTCATTAAGTCGTTAAAAGACATCGTTAAATAGTTGGAGAAGAGTTTAAATGTCTGAAGGAGGATAGTTTAGGTGAAAATATCCCCTGGGAAAGGAATGTAGAGTAAGATAAGGTAAAGATAAACATTGACTTTTGACCTGGTGTGGTTTGGGACCACACTCTGTTCGGAACTCTGATTGACCTCGGCCAGAAGCGAATCCAGCCAATCAGGGCACTTGGGGGAGGTGGTCAGTTTAAACAGCTCCTCCCCAGGGGCTCTCTGATTCGCTTGGGAGTAAAGTGGGAAGGAAGAGATGACCCATCTCCGCCCCAAGGACAGATATGAATACTGATGTTTGTGTGTGTAAAAATGCTTTTGGGTTTGGTGAGTTGGTTTGATCCCGATATCTGTGTCCGAATCGCATCACAAACCTGAAGTCCAATTTCTTTTTGGTTTGATGAGTTGGTTTGATCCCGATGCATTTATCCGAATCGCATCACAAATCTGAAAGCCCGGAGTACTCTGTATAACTTGTATATGTGTTTGGTTTCCTACTAGAAGTAAACTCAGATAATTTGTTATAACTTTGATTCCGGTGTTTTCAATTCCTTTCTTAATTTAATAGAGATCCAGCCTCATCCAACGAACGGCGCGTAGCAGAGGTGTTCTGCTCCAACAAGTGGTGACTTTCCCGACGGAGTGAGTGCTTATCTCTAGAAAGGAACACCGATAGCCAGGGGACAGAATCCAGTCCAGGGGGAGGACACAGAGATACTGGTGACAACTAAACCAATGGCCATATACAAAAGGTGAGCAGACGCCTGTTTTGACTATCAAAAATCTGTGATTGATTATACTAAAAATTTAGAGTTGTCAGCAGCGTTCTCAGTGTTCTTAGTCACGGTGGGAAATACAATACATATTACAAGTTGGGGATATTGGGGAAGTGCTTAGAGAAGGGTATTCAGTCCTGGACCTAGAGCAAAAATAGTGTTTGAGTGTGGCGGGTATATAAGTCCCAGCCCTTCACTCACTAAATACGAAGACTGTAAGGCTGTAAAAGAAGTATAGGTTAAATTCCCCGTAAGTCAAAATAACATTGATTAATACGGTTGCTTTACAGTGCTTTAATTAAAGACTACGGAGGTGTAAAAAACAGAAGGGTTAAATTCCCCGCAGATCATGATAAGATTGATTAATGCGGTTACCTTTCGTGGTGCTTTAAATGTATAAAATGTCTGTAATTGTTATATGGTGGGTGATAGAGGAGGAGAGAGACGCGACCTCCAACTAATTATTTGGAACGACCGTATCTCATCACAAAACTGTTGTGGGGATAATCAGGCTCATTAAACGTGACGATAAAGAGATTTTGTTGACTGAGTTTTTAACTCTTGACCTGAAGTCGCAATCACCGTGAGGAGATTGTAGAAGCCTACTTCTGGAAGTCACGCTATCTGTTGAAATAAACATCGCACAATAAAAATGTGCCTGACTGTGATATGATAAGGTATGAAAAGCTCTGTGTGATTTTTTACCTCCACCCTACGGAGATGATAGCTCACAAATGCCACTTATGAGTATCCCATCTAATACTCCTAAAAGAAAACACATTGTTAGACCTGATATTCAGGGAAAAGGAATGTTGGAAATAGTAATGGAAGATATTGAAAATCTTAAACTGGATCAACCAACCATGTTAGTGAACCCTGCTAATATGGAGCTAATACATGTAGAAAGACTAGCAGCAGCTCTGGCAAAGACAATAGGTCCTAGCATGCAAGCACAGAGCGATAATATGATAAGGACTATTAAACTGACCCTTTTTGGAAATGGGATTTTCCGTTACACAACAGAAGACTCAATTCAGGCCTTAAAGAACGCTTTACAAACAAATCAGGGAGAGTTAAATGTGGAGCTATGTTGCTCAAAAGGGAGCTTACAGTTTTGGGAAGAGATCTCCCCCTTTCTCTGTCCTGAGGTGCTGCAGATTCACAGCAGCACACAGGGTCAAAGACAGGCGTGACCTCTGGAGAGGAAGATCTGGAGATTGTAAGGAACTCTCCCTAACTACCCACCCCCACACCATTGAGGGGAAGAGTGTTCCTCTCACCAATAAACAAATCATCTCTTAACCAAGTCAGATTTCAAAATAGCCATAGCTCAAGTTGTTAAGAAAAGAGGGAGATTCAAAAAGTTATCAATAAATTGCCCAGTATATTAAATAAATACAAACAGACACGTATCAATATAAGTCAGATAATGTAGACGAGGTCAATCATGGAAGAAGGCTGACATTTAATGCCTGATATATAAGTGATAGTAATAATAAATATATAGCTGATATTAAATAACTGATGTATAAGGCTCGATATTTCTGAAAATAGGAACACCGTTAACGGCGTTCTATTTCAGTAAAAGGGGGAAAAGGATAGGATATACATCAGACAATATGTATGTGAGATTATTACGTTTTTAGGAGAAATTTATCAATTTAAAATACTAGTTTTGGTATTTTTTGTTTTGTTTTATTTGTTGCTTTTAAGAGAAATTGATACATTTAAAATAATCTAGCTTTGGTTATTTTTGTTTTATTTTTATTTTTGTTCTATCTTTAATTTTTAATTTTTAATTTTAATTTTTAATTTAATTTTTTGTTTATTATTTTCTGCATAGTCTCTTGTCCACACTCCAGTCTAGTTGGTGCCGCCAATAAACACTAAAGAAGTAGAAAAGATGATTTCAAAACCATATTTCCAGCAACTTAAGGGCTTGGTATGAGACTTCTCCACACAGGCTGCTGACGCTAAAAGGGGGACCCGAGAAACACAAGGCCAACACAGCAGATTACGTCTGGTTGGAGGGGACCTCCCATGCCGTTCGCCTAGATGGAAAGGGAGACAACTGGTACCACTGGAGCCAGTGTGCGGTCGGGAAAAACACCTGCGAGGACCCTGGACGACATCAGGACAGAGTTGGCCCTCGTCGCGAGGACCCTAGACGACATCAGAACAGATCTGGCTCTCGTCAAGGCAGTCGACCCAGGAGGCGCCATCAGCGGACCAGAGGAGGAGGATCGGGAGGACATCTCTCCAACAGTCGACCCGGAAGCCGCCATCAGCGGGCCGGAGGAGGAGGATCGGGACATCTCTCCAGCATCGACCCGGAGGCCGCCATCAGCGGGCCGGGGGAGGACAATCAGGCCACATCTCTCTAGCAAGCACCCCAGAAGCCGCCGTCAGCGGGCTGGGGGGACGAAGATATGGCAAACCAAGACGGCACAGGGAACTCCATTTCCCGCTGAAACAGGTTGATATAGCCGGTGTGGAACTTTGTCTGAACAATCCATTTTTTTGAGGAACTTTCAACTTTATTTTTATATCCCACAATTTAAGGGATTGGTATTTTTTATTCTACAGAACTATGTGTTACCAAAAGAGGGAAAAGTATGATAATGTCTTTTCTGATTTCTGTGGCTACTTTTATTGCCATTTTAGTGACATGTGGTTGTTGTTGTGTGCCTTGTATCTGCTCATTAGACTCATCAGTTCCACCATTGAGGGTAGAGTAAAGATGACTCAGCTGACAAGGACTTTGCTTTTTAGACATATTTTATTCTCCCTCCACTGTCATAATAAGTTGTTGTTGTGGACTGTTCCTAAAGGTTTAAAGTGCTCTATATCCCAACTTCTGATGGGTTTATATAAATGTTGGGACAGACACAGTAAGAAGAAAATTGACAGTGGTAATGTTTCAAATGCTATATGTTGATCTCGTGAGGTGAGATCAAAAGAGGGATTGAAGTAAAAAGATATGATTCTACACTGTATTGAAGTAAACATGTATTGTTTGAACTGTTTTAGGTAATCACAAACGGGTTTTGATAAGTCACTTAGAATAGGAATGTTATTCTTGTTTTCCAAATTCACTGGCTTAGAGATTCTGTGTGTCACACACCAACATCCTTCTTATCATCCCTAAAAGCCAGATGCGGTCATTAAGTCGTTAAAAGACATCGTTAAATAGGTGGAGAAGAGTTTAAATGTCTGAAGGAGGATAGTTTAGGTGAAAATATCCCCTGGGAAAGGAATGTAGAGTAAGATAAGGTAAAGATAAACATTGACTTTTGACCTGGTGTGGTTGGGACCACACTCTGTTCGGAACTCTGATTGACCTCGGCCAGAAGCGAATCCAGCCAATCAGGGCACTTGGGGGAGGTGGTCAGTTTAAACAGCTCCTCCCCAGGGGCTCTCTGATTCGCTTGGGAGTAAAGTGGGAAGGAAGAGATGACCCATCTCCGCCCCAAGGACAGATATGAATACTGATGTTTGTGTGTGTAAAAATGCTTTTGGGTTTGGTGAGTTGGTTTGATCCCGATATCTGTGTCCGAATCGCATCACAAACCTGAAGTCCAATTGCTTTTGGGTTTGGTGAGTTGGTTTGATCCCGATATCTGTGTCCGAATCGCATCACAAACCTGAAGTCCAATTTCTTTTTGGTTTGATGAGTTGGTTTGATCCCGATGCATTTATCCGAATCGCATCACAAATCTGAAAGCCCGGAGTACCCGGAGTACTCTGTATAACTTGTATATGTGTTTGGTTTCCTACTAGAAGTAAACTCAGATAATTTGTTATAACTTTGATTCCGGTGTTTTCAATTCCTTTCTTAATTTAATAGAGATCCAGCCTCATCCAACGAACGGCGCGTAGCAGAGGTGTTCTGCTCCAACAGAGACCAGGGGACACTAAAGAGTGATGCACACAGCTGGGAGACCAGGGGACACTAAAAGGTGACGCACACAGCTGGGAGACCAGGGGAGACTAAAAGGTGACGCACACAGCTGGGAGACCAGGGGACACTAAAGAGTGACGCACACAGCTGGGAGACCAGGGGACACTAAAAAGTCTCCCACAGCTGGGAGACCAGGGGACACTAAAAAGTCTCCCACAGCTCGGAGACCAGGGGACACTAAAGAGTGACGCATACAGCTGGGAGACCAGGGGACACTAAAGAGTGACGCACACAGCTGGGAGACCAGGGGACACTAAAGAGTGACGCACACAGCTGGGACGGAGCGCTTGGTGACGTTCAGGATTATAAAGCTGAACAACTGTCTCTGTCTCAGAGTGAGTCTGTCTCATAACTGTCAGT
The DNA here is from genome assembly GCF_902827165.1 of Trematomus bernacchii. NCBI lineage: Eukaryota > Metazoa > Chordata > Actinopteri > Perciformes > Nototheniidae > Trematomus > Trematomus bernacchii. The sequence continues at coordinate 175,287 of NW_022987713.1, forward strand.
GTTTGTCAGGATATCTGAAATGACGAGGTTAATGGTGACCAGCTACTAGACCACTGTGACCACCAGCTTTTACCAGCTATCCCGACCAGCTAAAGTGTCCAAAACCCCTCTAACCAGCAAACTAATCCAGCCTAATATTGTCAGGCTGGTCAGGCTGGTTTACCAGCCTGACCAGCCTGACCAGCCTTGTTGGTCTTAGCTGTTTTTTTCAGCAGGGGTGTGCGTCACTCTTTAGTGTCCCCCGGGTTGCGTTCGAATACTCCAAAAAAACAGCTCCTAAGTTCTAACCCTATCGTCTATTCCTTGACCTCGGAGTGAAACGTCATGGGGTTAAGGGATAGTGGATAGGAGAATTCAAAAGGATTTAGGAGAAGAGACTGCGGCACTTTAGAGAATCCGACTGCACTTTCACTATCCGACGTGTTTATGATGCGCCAGCAGAGGTCATAAATGTGCGCCTGCTGCTGTGGGGAAACTATGGAAACTACAGTTTTCTATACAGCGGACTACAACATGGATGTTTAATAAGAACGAGGGACTACTGTAAACTCATCTAGAGACTCTGCACCGTGCTCTGATGCTGTTGTTTTATGCTTTATGAACGGGGACAACAGAGAAACATATTCTTCATGACCAAAGTTGGAATTGAAATAAAAAAGGAAAGTGAAACTGTCACCCTCTCCCTCCGGTCCACATTAATACAAATGATCCCAATACGTATGATTGTATGAAAAGATCTTAAAATCAATACAAATGTATTTATTATAACGGTTAGTCCTTAACATCTATCACTGTGTATATCACCATTCAAACATCTTTTAAAAGTTGAACAAACCCCACACAGCTCAGTAAAGACTGTGAAATGTTGACTTTATTTGATCATTTCAGTAAAAACTAACGTTCATATTTCTCTTTTTGATTATAATACTGATGAACGTTCAAAACAAAGCACTTTGGCAACTTACCACATACGTTTTAAAATACTTAATAAGCACCGTAACTTTCATGATATCATTTCTCGTTCATAATCGGTTGTTTCCGTGAACGGCCGACTGTTGTGTGACGGCAAATGCTGCGGCCGCAAGGCATTGTGGGGCAGCATTTTCTCCTCTCCTTTCGGTTAGGGAGGTCCAGTGGTTCCTAAGCTAAAGGAGGTTATAAAGGAAGTTTGAAACCTCCTTTCCTTTTAATTTAGAGAATTCGAACGGCACTTATCATGGCTGCCACTGAGGGACTTCCGGGTCATTTCACTCCGTTAGGAAGGTTCCTAAGCTAAATGGACTATTCGAATGCAACCCCCTTATGAAACAAAAATATATTGTAATATATTGGTAAATATAATACAATATATTGGATCATACATTTCCATATATGGGAAAGTAGTCCTTATATTTTTAAATATATTGCAATATATGCATGGACCATGTATGGCTATATATTGATACATATAAAAAAAATATATTGCAATGAAAACAAAAACTGCACTATACATTTATATGTAATAGTTTTATTGAAACACTCATTTATCTTTCATGAGTTACACAAGTTTACATAAAATTGAACAGATATTCATAAACAGTTATCTCACTTCGTTTTGTATAGTTACCCACTTTATATGAACATATGTTTGATGGTAGCCTATATATAAAAAAAGTACAAATTGTCCATTGAATGATGGAAAATAATATACAGTTTATAAATATATATAGACACACACATATATGCACGCATATATATATGCATGCATATATATATGCATATATGCACGCATATATATATACATATATGCACGCATATATATCTATGCATATATTACGGCCGACCGGCTATTTGGAGTGGAACGAAGCCCATCCACGGCAGACAGGCCAAACAGTATTCGAATGCGCCACTTCCGACTGATTTCGGGGAGCCCCCCCCCCCTCTCCAGCAATAGATTGATCTGATTGGCAGATTCAAATCTGCGTTGCTGCCTCTGTCTGTTGATTCTGTCGCTGAGTATCAAAGAGAAAGCATTCATCAGGTGCTTCGAAACGGAAAATTAAAAAGAAACGAGAGGAAAATACAGCACCAGAGTCAGGTATGTGTGTGAGCATTTAAAACTATTTTAAATTGAAATAATTCTGCATGTACACTACAAGTAGTCTAGTTGCTTAATCCGTATGTCCCGTCTCTCGGCACTACACCAGCTACATTAGCTAACGTTAGTTAAATTAGCTATGTTAGTTCCCTCGTGTATGAGTGTATAACCGGTCCGCAGCTTTGTGAACATTCAATTTCGAAGATTTTCGATGTTACAGTCAACTGAAGTCGACCCAAAACAGCCAAAAATAGCGGACCTTTAGATCGCTAACATTTTAGCATAAGTCAATGGAGTTTAACATAGTGAAAACTAGCCCCACGGCTAACGGACATTTTCTGACTGTTGACGATGATGAGCTAGTTAAGTAATGTAACCACAGTTAGTCTATGTCTTGTAAATTCCCCTTGTTCTCCTTGATCTGCATTATATCGTTCGTGTTTTAGTCAGGCACATTTAGGGACAGCTAATGTAGTGAAGCTATGGGTCCTCGAGCTGGTTACATCCATGGGTTACACATGTGCGTTCAGGACAGGAGATTATTGCGCATCGTCACATGCATAATTACCATCGTCACAGAGAGAATGCGTTCGTGAAGAATGTGAGCATATATGCAGATCTTTAGTGTTGGTAATGTTATAAGATTGTATGCATAGTGTCCTGCTGAGTCAGTGTGTTAATGAGTCTTGATGTCCCGTTTTTAGTTGCTATGTTGTTCAGGAATTGAGCTAATGCTAGCTAGTTAGCTAAATTAAGCTATTCAGATGAGATGCTAACTTAGCTTTTATTAGCCGTGTGTTTGCAACGTGTCTAATGTGTTTTAGCAACAATTAGTATTGCTGTTGCTTATTATTAATAACCATAGTCTGGTTAGTTATTGTAATTTGAACCTTATTTCTATTTCTGTGTATTTTGCAGAAACCATTCATTCATTCTCTACTCTACGTTATCATTATCATCATACTCATCAACCCATTCAACATCCTGTATGTGATTCCACATCAAGCATGATGTATTCTGTGTTGATGATCAGAACCAAGCTAATATAAAGTCCAAAGACTGTACTTCCTGTCTCCGTGTCAACTCTCTAACCGGAGTGCTGTTTTGAATAAAACGGCTCCAGCACAAACATCACAAAACACATAAGATTCCCCAATACTATGTGTTCTGATGTTAGTAACTATGTAGGCTAACATTAGTTAGGCTATGTGTTGTGGACTAATGCATTCAAGTTAGTTCACATTTTAGTTGTTATTGCCCCTGCTGACAATTGTGTGGATAATATGTAGCCTACAGTCAATGGCATTTCACATTTTGCTCTCCAGTGTATGTTATTTTAATGTTGACCCATAATACTATATATCTATATATTTTACAGGAGCATTGTTGAAATTCATAGGTCGAACTAAGCCTGCAGAACCACAAGTCAAGAGGACAGAGGAGCCAGATAGCAGTGGTGACTGAGACAGAATAAATAAGGAGAGAGGGCCCATGCAGAGAGGCAGACATCAGTAGTGAGGAATCAGACCCAAAACACACGAGGACAGAGGAGCCAGATCGCAGTGGTGAGGAACGCACTGTCATTTAATTTCACTGTAATTTTACTTTTCACATATCACTTTATTCACTATTCAGCTTAGTTATCCTTGCCATGAAGGAATGAATGATTGAATGGATGAATGTTCTATATTATTTTAATGACAGATTGAACCACAGCAATATTGTTTTAGAGATGTTATATGTTTAACTGCTATGCCTGTGATCTCTGCTCTGTGTCATTGTGTTGTCTCCTGGGTTCTGTAGTGCCCGGAGTCTGTCTTTTTATTTTTTTCCTCCCAAACCCCATCCCCTCAGGATGCCTTTTGCCTCCTGTCAGGTCATCATTGTAATAAGAATTTGTTCTTAATTGATTTTCCTGCCTAAATAAAGGTTCTACTACTATTTATTCAGTTATTTTATTACTGGTACTGCTAATTGCATTATGCGTATTGTTGTATATTGTATATACGTATGTATTTACTACTACTACTTACAAAATCGAGGGTTGTAGCTTTGTGTCAGTACATATTTCAGGGTTTTTCTATGCCTTTGTTAATCTAAATTCTAATACTCATAGGCGACTACCACTCCTGCCGATGCCGATGCCGAGGCCCAGTTCTCCCTTCCCACCACCCCAGGCTCATGGTGCTAGGTAAAACTCTCATTCAATAAAAGTAATCTTTTAAAGGTGGGGTAGGTAATTTTGGAGAAACCAGCTCGAGTGCGCTAGAATTTGAAAATACGCACATGACCAATGAGGGCACGAGATAAGTTTGTGCACAGATGGAAGGCTGACAGGCAGGTAGGCCATCCAGTTATTTTAGCCGGGCCGGCTCAGATGATTGGTCGTGCTTTTTACAGTATTACGGCTTCCACAGATGATATTTTTTTATGGATTTTTTGTCAAAGCACTTCAGATATTCATTGCTATCGGGATGTTAAGAGCATTCCATGGAATATAACAAAAAGTGTATCTCGAGCCGGTTTCTCAAACATACCTACCCCACCTTTAAAGATGAATGCAATTACATTTAAAAAAGTTTTAAACAGAACTGTTACAGATGCAGATGCTTGGTCCAAATTCCATAAAATATACCAACCAGTAGCGCCACACTCAGACGAAAATGTACAAAGCCTATTCTTCCACTATTTGTATTCCCACATTATTCACCAAGCCAGCCCATGCTTTAATATAGATATTATGGATATTGTTATAATTCCTGCTGTCTTTTGTGAACTTCTAATTATTTGTAATTGTTCTGTTCCACAGATGCTGTAGTAAACCACCATCCAGGGACCAAGAAATCAGATATAAGAACATCCATTAACACAAGAATTTGTGAGTAAAGGCACGAAAAAAACAAGATTGACGATCAAATAGGGTACAAGACTGTTTTTTTGGCCCTGTTCCGGACCTTGTTTTAATGAGTGATCAGCTCATGTTTAAAGTTGTCACCAGGTGAAACAAAAAACAAGATTGTTAAATAGGATAACAGACTGCTCTTTTTGGCCCTGTATGAAATAACAATGCATCATTTATTAACTATACCTATACAAAATGTAATACATTTTCCCTTCATTATGTAATAACACCTCCTTTTGTAATAATTTGCCCATTATGTAGTAAACAAGTTCAATGCAAATATGTAATACATGTCGCCACATTTTGAAATATATTATTACATATTGCTGTGGTTATTACAAAATGAGTTGCAAACAATAACATTACAACTGTTTATTTATTTATTCAACCATGAATCATCGTTACTCATAATTTAAAAATACTTCAGTAGAATATCTTTCATTGGCCAAAACTAGATCAAGTGTTACCATATTCATTAGCCAACATGTATATCAACATCAATTTTGGGATATATTTACAGTTTGGTTATGGTTACATAATGAATATTACAGTTTTTTAAAAGGGCAACTCACGCATTTTGTAATAACCATTGCAAAATGTAATAATTTATTACAAAATGCAGGGACATTTATTTTATATTGCGTTCAGGCTGTTACAGAATGCAGCAGATTATTACAAAATGTGGGTTTTATTACATAATTACATAAAAATGTTCTTGAGTCATGACATAATGTGTTGTTTATAGGCCTTTTCTTTTATTCGTTCCTTGTCCTTCTTTTAATGAGTATTTTGATAACTGTTACACATTGATAGAAAAAAACAAATTAAGCTTCTCATTATTCAGACTCAGCTCTCAGAGCTTAAGCTTCTTTTAAATGTTGATAAAACCAAGGTAATGCTCTTTTCAAAAACTAAAAAAGACACCAGAGCCTGTTTTAGATATTGTAATTACGCAAGGAATAAAACTTGAAGTGGTTGCCTGTTACAAATACCTTGGTATCTGGCTTGATGATTGTCTCACTTTTAAACTTCATGTCAATAACCTGCTTAAAAAACTGAGGGTTAGGCTAGGTTTCTTTTACAGGAACAAGTCCTGTTTCTCACTTGAGGCCAGAAAAAGGCTCTGTGACCTTTTTACCTGTACTGGACTATGGTGATCTGATCTTTATGAATGCACCTGCCCATTACCTGATCAAGTTAGATGCCGCCTATCACAGTGCACTGAGATTTGTGACAAACTGTAAAGTATTAACCCATCACCGTACCCTGTATGCAAGGGCAGGTTTGCCTTCACTAACTGTACGGAGGCTCAGTCACTGGTACATTTTTATATACAAAGCCATGTTAGGGAAACTTCGTTCCTACATCTGCTCCCTGATCTCACGGCGAATTGTAAGTGGCTACTGCCTGAGATCGAATGCTGTGGTTTTATTAAATGTGCCAACTGCTAGGACTGTCTTAGGGAAGATAGCATTTAGATGCGCAGCTCCGCTAACTTGGAACAGTCTGAGCAATTTGGTTCCACTAAATGTTTTTAAAGCAAGGATAGATATTATCCAATCGGAAACTGTTGGAACCTGTAAATGTTACTAGCTATGTAAACTGTAGTCACTGTAAATATGCTGTATGATGTCCTTTTTTGTTTTTCTGTTATGTTTATATGTATTCATGTGGAACCTACTTGCAGCAGGTCACCCTTGAAAAAGAGATCAATGATCTCAATGGGATTCACCTGCATAAATAAAGGTTTGAAATTAAATGAAAGATTTTTTTTATCAGAACATGCATTTCTCCTCATTGTGAACATATATTGCACTCATGTTCAGAATATATGGTACGTACATGGTCTTTTATAAATCTGAATATATATATTGCATACATGTCCCCATATAATTGTGAATATATAGCGCATACATGTCCCCATATAATTGTGAATATATATAGTACATGTCCCCATATAATTGTGAATATATTCTGCATACATGTCCCCATATAAATCTGAATATATAGAGCATACATGTCCCCATATATTTGTGAATATATATAGTACATGTCCCCATATAATTGTGAATATATTCTACATATATGTCCCCATATAAAACTGAATATATAGTACATACATGTCCCCATATATTTGTGAATATATATAGTACATGTCCCCATATAAATAAAACTGAATATATAGTAAATGTATGTTCACATATATACACAACCAATATATTATATATATTTACATATATTACTCAATATATGGAAAGCGGCAATTACTGATGTATTATCCCATATATTACAATATATTATCACAATATATTCAATATATATATATTGTAATATATTAACACAATATATTATTCTATATATCTTCAATATATTTTCAATATATTTTGTAGATATGAATAAATATGTTTTTCATGTTGATTATTAATCAGTATCACTTGGTGTAGCCAACAGCAAGATTTCCTTTATTAAATCTTTTCAATTAACCAGTAAATCAGAAAACAAAATAATGCAATATATTGACAGTTAATATATGGGGAAATATATTTTCTTTGCGTAAGGGCGGTCTCCCAGCTGTGTGCGTCACTCTTTAGTGTCCCCTGGTCTCCCAGCTGTGTGCGTCACTCTTTAGTGTCCCCTGGTCTCCCAGCTGTGTGCGTCACTCTTTAGTGTCCCCTGGTCTCCCAGCTGTGTGCGTCACTCTTTAGTGTCCCCTGGTCTCCCAGCTGTGTGCGTCACTCTTTAGTGTCCCCTGGTCTCCCAGCTGTGTGCGTCACTCTTTAGTGTCCCCTGTTTTCCCAGCTATGTGCGTCACTCTTTAGTGTCCCCTGGTCTCCCAGCTGTGTGCGTCACTCTTTAGTGTCCCCTGGTTTCCGTTGTGTTTTGAGCTTTTTGCAGCGTTTCCTTTATGCAGCTTTTAGTAAACACTGCTCAATTTGGTGATCATGTTTCTTAATTTCTTTGCTTATGTTTTGGCACATTTGTGTTTTTATATTTGCATCGTTTCTGAAACTGCAGAGCGTTCCTCCTGATGGAAATGTTTTGGGCCGTAGTAGCGCGTTCGCTCCCGTCGGCCACCGTACTTTAAGCTTCTATTGTGACAATAAACTTGATCTAACTTGAGATTAAAAATGCAGCAGAAGCACCGGTTAAAACAGAGAAATGGGAGGAAACACCACACACTCTCAGAGTATTAAAGCACATTAAAGTGTGAACACAAAACACACACACACACACACACACACACACACACACACACACACACACACACAGTATGAAAGTAACATTATAAAAACTGATTAGTTTACAGTTGTGGCTTCGTGGGCAATAGTCAAGTTTCTGTCAGAAATCATTCCCTCTGGACCCCCGACGGTGTGGCACATTTATTTTATGCTGCTCAATAAAAATATGAAAGCCGAACGAGAGGAAATTAATGCAGATTTTTTGTGATTTTCAATAAGAAATATAAAAATGGTGATTGTCCCCAAACATGGCTGCAGAGTCATGGATGGGAAATTCATTTTTGGTGTTAATTAGACGACGAATTCTGATTAATAAAGGGTTGTTTTTCAGTCTACAGCATCCTATTTAGGTTTTACAAGCTGCCAATGTAGCACAACTACCACGGGAATATAAAATAAATGAGAATTTTTCAAAACATCCATGGTGGTTATTCAAATATCAGCGTAAAGTGACAATTATGCGACTAAAATCAATGTGACTCAATGCACTGCCACTTTGATCATTCAGAGGGACTTTCCTATAAAACCACTTGTATAAAAGTTCAAATATTATTAAATATGAAATGTTATTATCATCACTCTATATGATAAAAGGACCATGCAGTTTGACTTCACAGGAGTTGTGTACACATATCTTAGAATACGATAGAAACTTGTTATTAGAACTCTTTTATGTGTAATTTCTCTTCATTTTTATTAAAAAGTTCAGGTAACACTTTAGATTAAGGTACACATATTCACCATCAACTAGTTGATCATTTACACATTAGAGTCAAACTACTAGCTTATTGGTTATGAACAAGACTTCACTTTAAAATAGGGAACTTATTCTGAGTTAGAAAAACCTCATTTTGAGTTATTTTGACACAATTAACACTTGTAGTTTCATGTGTTGTTACATAAGAATAGACCATATTTGTTAGGTGTTATTATGAGAGTTATTAGGCCCATATTGAGCATATTAAGACCCTAACTCATGCACAACAACGTCCTTACTTACAATAAATAAGCTCTCATTAGAGGGTTATTGAGGACAAACTTAACTAATGACTTAGTACTTGTAGAATAAGGTCTTGTAGAATAAGGAATTAATTTGTGGTGTTATTTTACAGTCGGTGGTCACTACCGCCATCTTGCGGTTATGGTGGGTACAACACAAAGCTGAGTATTCATTCATTCTCTACTATCAGAGGGAGAAGAAGTACTCAGATCTTGTAGTAAAAGTAGATGTACTCAGAACTTGTACTTGAGTAAAAGTAGAAGTACACAGATATTGTACTTGAGTAAAGTAGAAGTACTCAGATCTTGTACTTGAGTAAAGTAGAAGTACACAGATCTTGTACTTGAGTAAAGTTTAAGTACTCAGATCTTGTACTTGAGTAAAAGTAGAAGTACACAGATATTGTACTTGAGTAAAAGTTTAAGTACTCAGATCTTGTACTTGAGTAAAGTAGAAGTACTCAGATCTTGTACTTGAGTAAAGTAGAAGTACTCAGATCTTGTACTTGAGTAAAGTAGAAGTACACAGATCTTGTACTTGAGTAAAAGTTTAAGTACTCAGATCTTGTACTTGAGTAAAGTAGAAGTACTCAGATCTTGTACTTGAGTAAAGTAGAAGTACTCAGATCTTGTACTTGAGTAAAGTAGAAGTACACAGATCTTGTACTTGAATAAAGTAGAAGTACTCAGATCTTGTACTTGAGTAAAGTAAAGGAATCAGATCTTGTACTTGAGTAAAAGTAGAAGTACCAGAGTGTAGGAATACTCGGTTACAAGCAGGGCTGGACTGGGACAGCAAATCGGCCCTGGCATTTAGACCCAGACCGGCCCAAATCCATAAAACAAACGAATAGTAGCGGTTCCTGACAAGAAGAATAACTCAGTATAATTTTAAAAAACGCTATTATTATCCTTTTTACGTACCAGGGGCAAACAAAACTAATACATACCACAAGTATGTGTAACTATCAATCATCAGAAATTAGACCTTCAAACCCTCTCACAAAGCGAACAGTGACCGAGCACTAATAGGGGGGTCTGGGGGGGTATGCCCCCCACAGAAGAAAAGTTTTAAAAATAACCCCTTAAATGATGACTTCTAGTGAATTTAGGGGGGGGGGACCCTATAGTGCCCTGCCTCCCCTTTCTATGACAACACAATAGAGATAGGACCAGATGAGTCTACAGGATGAGTCGACGGCATCTTTTTATATACATTGACGCTTTCATTTAATTTTTCCATCCTTTTTTTAATCGCTGTAATTGTATTGCCTTTTTCATCTGTACACACGACACCTATTGCACGTCTGTCCGTCCTGGGAGAGGGATCCCTCTTCTGTTGCTCTCACAGAGGTTTCTTCCTACTTCCCACTGTTAATTGTGGGGTCTGTTTTGGGGAGTTTTTCCTTGAGCGCTGCAAGGGTCTAAGGACAGAGGATGTCGTACCTGTACACACTGTGAAGCCCTCTGAGACAAATTGTAATTTGTGATATTGGGCTATATCAATAAAATGTGATTGATTGACGCACGCAAGGGGCTATAGTGCAAGTCTTAGGCGGCTGGTTTCTCAGAACCTCACAGAGCACACAGAACTGAAGGAACACAGGTTTAACCAAAAATACTATCCACTGTCTTTATTTTTTTTCCTGAGAATAGGTTTGAAAGAGACAGATTTAAATTTACAAAGAGAGTTGAAGCAACATTTGACAGAAATCCCACATAAATTACAAAAGTACACAACTAGCAAGATATATATACTGTATATATATACTGTACACACAAAGTAACTTATATACTAGACTGAAATAACTAAAATGAATGCTTGTTGTGGAGAGGGGCACTATGTCCAGCGTCCATTCCCCTCTGTGTGTGTGTGTGTGTGTGTGTGTGTGTGTGTGTGTGTGTGTGTGTGTGTGTGTGTGTGTGTGTGTGTTTGCATGTGTGAGTGTAGTTGGGGGGCTTTGGGAGAGTCAAAAAGGATGCAGGTGACCTCTTTGGTCCCTGATAGAGGTCCATACAAATAGGCATTGACATAACAATACCACACAGTTAATGGTCAAAACTACATGTGTGCCTACATTTTTTCTTCTATTTCTATATTATTCATTCTATATATTGTCAATCAAAACTACCACAAAAAGCTGACTATAAACATTTTGTTCAGGTCCCAAAAGACCACTGTTGCCCTTATAAACACATAAGTAAATAAACTAAACAAAACAAGCTGCCAGCTGACAGTAATTGTTCATGAATGGTGGTTAACAAAATAATGACATTCTTTCAATGAGACAACGTATCAGAGTCCCATTAAGCTATATTTTAACTTGCCAGGGAAAACCTAAAATAGCCAGCTTACTAGCTTGTAGGCTAACGAATGTTTCTCTAATAATATTTGTCTTATTAGTGCTTCATCAAGGGGATATTAATGGGTTCCAGAACTACAGAGTATCATAACCTTAATAATAATCTTTTCCTAATTTTCTTAGCTTCTGCTTACCGCGAGTTCTCCTCCCTCTCCCCACTCGCGCGGATCTCTCTCCCTCTCATCATCTTCCTCACCACCAATATCGGCCACGGGTGCTGAATATGGACCTGCACCTGTACTAAACATGTCGGTTATTTTGACACAAGCGGCAACATCAGCACGAAGGGCCTGCTTTTTTCTTGCCCGCAATTTTTCTGCTCCCCCTTTTCGCTTGGCCTTCGTCTTCGCCTTCTCCATTTCTAACTCGAACTTTTTTTTTTCTCGAAAAAAAAGGCGATTTGGCTTCAACGGCCGGCTCACCTCCTGGGGGCGTGATTTAATGATGCACACCGAGCGGCCCAAAGGGGGAGGTGATTAAAGATTTGATTGGGCCGGCCCAGTGTCAATTACTAAAAACATTTAAACAGAGGGCCAATCTACCCGTCTTATGGGCCGGGACTTCAGAAAAAAAAAAAAATGACGTGTCGGCCCAAAAGGCACGTCGGCCCACCGGGAAAATGCCCGGTATGCCAGATGGCCAGTCCAGCCCTGGTTACAAGTAAAAGTAAAAGTATTAGCATCAAAATATAGTTAAAGTACCACAAGTAAAAGTATTCATTGTGCAGATTGATCCATTTCAGAATAATATATATGATATGTTTTATAATGATTGATCATTAAAGTGTTCTCAAAGCTGGTAAAGGTGCAGCTAGTTTTAATGACTTTGTATACTGCACAGTGGCGGCCGGCCCATAGGGGCGCTAGGGGCGCCGCCCCCCCCCTCTTCCCACATTAAAAATAAAAAAAATAAAAAAATATATATTTAAAAAATATATTTTTTATTTTTATTTTTATTTTTAATAAACAAGGTAAATATTATATAATTGGTATCAGTAAAATGTATAATCTACAATAAAATCTCGTTGAAAATTGTGTTACGATGTCTAAAGTTACTGATAAGTCACATGTTTCCTGCCTGGCCTTGCCCGTGTATCATTACTCCCTCTCGTCTGGGCGCTATGCACAGCGCCCAGATGAGAGTGCAGCAAGTGCAGCAGAAGCCAACTGTTGCTATCTTTAAACTATGACGCCGAAACATAATTTCAGCCAATCAGCGTCGTCAAATCTGATGGTCACAGGGCTCCTACGTGAGCGCCCGGTGCAGTCTGTGAGTTGTTTGGACTCGTATCCAAGGAGACAAAACAGGAAGCTGTCATACACTCTGGAAGCTACCATTAGCAGCTAATGAAAACTCCGTTTTTGACATAAAAATGGAATTATGGATCATCAATCATTTTTCAAAGTGACAGACACATTGGATTAACCTATGGATTAACCTTCAGCTGCGTTTTTCTCGTTTTTGATCAGAATTGTTATTCTGCAAAAGGTGAGCATATCTCCATGTTTTGCTACCTAAAGCTACGTCGTGTGATGTCTGTATTTGCTTCCCCTGTCGCGAGTTCTGATCGCTCAGTGATGATACTTATATTTCTAGAATATGTGGAATCTCAGCTTGTAAGCTTGTTTGTGCATATCCGATAAGTATATCGATTGATTTATACCTAGAGTGCGTTAAATTTTTTTCGCTCAGGGCTCATTTAGACGCTTCTTGTGAGACTTGTGTTTTGTTTCCGTAAACATGGTTCATATCATCAGTTAGATGCGTTTCCTCTGAGTAGGACACATGAATAGTTTATTACATTTTAAGAAGCCCTGAGACACAGTTTCGTGAGAAAAAAAACGGGGGAAAAAAGCCCCTTAACAGGTTAAATGGGAATTAAATCAGTGTTCCCAAAGCCCCGGTGTTCTGCAGTTTGTGGGGGCCTACTGTACTGTTGCACAGTTTATGCTGTAGAAACTATGTCCAGGACAAGGTGTTTGGAAGTTTTGGAAGATTCATAGCTAACCACACTGAAGTTATGGAGGTATTGATCAGTCTTCTCATATTTTTAAGCCTCAAATTGTCCTTCTCCCCCCCTCCCTCTAACATCACCAGAAGTCATGATTTAAGGGGTCTTTTCTCAAAAAAAATTACCGGGGGAGCATCCCCCCGGACCCCTCTAGTATTGTTTGATCACCATTTCCACAGCCCCACCTAAAATATTTTCCACCAGCCGCCACTGATACTGCATATACTATGTTTAAAATATTTTTAAAAGATCGGAGAGCCAGCCTCTCGTCCAACATCAGTGTGTGACCTCACTAATGCTCTTCTGGATGAAAGGGCTTCCCACAGACACACTCCAAGATCTGTAGAAAGCCTTCCCAGAAGAGTGGAAGCTGTTATAGCTGCAAAGGGGGACCAACTTCAAATGAATGCCTAAGAGTTTGGAATGGGATGTCCTGAAAGCTCCTGTAGGTGTAATCAGAATCAGAATCAGAATCAGAATCAGAATGAGAATACCTTTATTAGTCCCACAGAGGATACATGTACATTGTTACAGCAGAAAGAGCCAAAGACACCTTCATGTTTCCTAAAGCATGCATCCAACAAAGTATTAAAGATTTTAAAAAGAAATGATAATAGGTGTTATAGTCTGTGTTGTTGTGTGGGGGGTCTACTAGGGGTCGTGGTGGTTATATAGTCTGACCGCTGCAGGAAGGAAGGACCTGCGGTATCTCTCTAATGTGTAGGTGGTCCAATACTTTTGTCTACATTGTGTATAATTGAGTATCATCCACATAACAATGAAAATGTCCCGAGTGATTCCTTATTGCCTAAAGGAAGCGTATATAATGTGAACACAATAGGTCCAAGCTCTGAGCCCTTATGCTTTGCTGTGGCAGAACTGGCTGGATCAAATCAAACAGAACTCTAAACACATTTTCAGCTCTGCACACAATCTGCAATTCAACTCTGCACTTTCTAAAACACTGCACACGGTTCTCTGAGTAACACACAGAGATCTGACATATTCACCTGTCAGCCATTTTCAACACACTGCCATTAAACATGCTACACATATGAGCCAATGAACAGATACACATGCCAGCTGACCGTTAACGCCTGGCTGCTTTACTGCTGACTCATCAAGCAGGATATAAGTACAAACAACAATATCCTGTTTATGAAATACACGAGAAAAGAAAGAAGATTGAAGTCGTTAGTTCATGAGAAAAGCACTCGGATAGAAAGTCAGAAACATTTGATTAAAATAAATGTAAATAAAATGTCCAAAGAAAGTATTCAGAGTAATTCTTATTACAGTTTTATAATTGTTTTATATATTCCTCAAATGACCTGCTTTGACTGCAGCTTGAGAAACTTCTGGATTCAGTCTGAAAGCATCCTTTTTTAACTTTAAACATGATCTTTAATAATGTTGTAGTTTAACTCTGAGAGGTGGACTGGCTGGACTCCTCACTGGGACTCTGGTTCTGGAGCAGCTTGCAGGGTCCAGGAGTTCTTGGAGAGAAGGAGCGCTTCCTGCCGCAGGACTCGGGGGATGGGAGTTCCTGAACATGGAGAAACAGCTTCAGTTATTATGCTCCAAATATCTGGAACAAAGTCACAGAAAGAATGTGTCTGCAGCTCAGAGAGTCCTGCTGGGAACTATTGATGTGTGCTGATTCTCTCGCATCCAGGAAGATGTTTAAAGATTAAGAGACAAATGAGTCTCTGTAAGGGTTCAAATTGGTTACTTTAATTTAAGCAGCGTGGTAGTGAAACAAACAAAGGGTAGTTGGGGAGACAAAAGCAGATGTTGTCCCGCAGCTGGTACCAAGGCAAGAGAGCGAGCACACGTTGATTCTCCCGCTTGTAGTGATGTGTCGGTCGCGAACGAGCCGATTCTTTTGAACGGCTCTTTGGTACGAACGAGGGGAACCGAGTCGTACTTGGTGAGAGCCGTTCTTTTTATCGTTCAATCGTTGGTCCGCACTCACTGCCTGCCAAAATCCACTCGCCTTTTAAAAAGCTTGATTTTGTTCCCCAAACGTATTCTGTGAAGACCCCCCCCTACTCTGATTGGTAGGTTTCAGCACGAGGAGTGAGATGGGGTGGGTCTTAAGGGAATACGCGAGAGAGAGAGAAGTCATAACAAGTGGAACAGGACAGGTAGACGACGTGTTTTTCCGATGGAAAATGAGCCAAACGCGAAAACGCAGCAGCATTTGGATTCACTTCAACCAAAACCCAGGCAGTGATAAAGCGCACCATTTGTAAAGGCAAACATATCCTTTAAAGCAGGGTCAACAAATAATCTCCATCGCCACTTCAAAACACAGTATCTAATATTAAGAGTTGCGTGAATTTCATTCAAGGCAAGGCAACTTTATTTACTTAACACATACAGAGGGTAAATTCAAAGTACATTCACTGACATGATGACATGGATATGGCGCCACCTTGTGTCATGTTTACAATGCAGATTATTGAGATTAGGTCTGGCAATACAGTCAATCATTATCCTGGTGATTATTTTGCAGATAAACCTAGAAACCTTAAAAAAACGGCTCTTTTGAACGGCTCTTTTGAACGGCTCTTTGAAAGGAACGGAGCCATAAGATCCGGCTCCCTTCAAAGAGCCATAATTCCCATCACTACCCGCTTGCATCTCTCCTTCGCTCCTCCTCTCTGGGGGCTGTGACGTAGGGGGCCGCCCACCTCGATCTTCAATCGCGCATAACAGAGGATTTCGATATTTTGTATTCATTGCTCACTTCCACACGCCTTTTCTCCTCCTGCTCTCTTTCATTACTTTTTATTTAATGTATTATAACGGCTGTAATCGTTACTCTAGTAATACCGGAAATGGTCATTATTTAACAGCTGAGACCGTTAGTACTGTAGCACAGGAAGTCGTCATTGTTGTCAACGTCTTTAGATACAGCTTTTCAAAATAAACTTTACTCTGAACTGTTTTCAGAATAAAACAGTTTTTAAAGCTTACTATGTGTTTACGCTAAATTACATCTTTGAATATTGATTTTAATTTCTAACAGAACCCACACATGTTGAGGAGCCCAAAGTGTGATGAGAGAAATGTACAGTACGGGTCCCCAGCACATAGAAGCTGCCGGATGCTAACCTGCATATGTTGGGAGAGCTTTACAGATCAGGAGAGGAACTAAGTACATTTACTCAAGTACTGTACTTAAGTACAATGTTGAGGTACTTGTACTTTACCTGAGTATTTCCCTTTGATGCTACTTTGTACTTCTACTCCACTACAGTTCAGAGGTACATGGTGTACTTTTCCTCCACTACATGTATTTAATCCCTTTAGTTACTTTACACATGTGGATGAATGATGTGAAATCTAATCAAGTGTTAAATCAGACTTTAGTTCCACCTGGAGTAAATCCACAAGCTACCCTGCAGTATACAAAGTCATTCAAACTAGCTGCACCTTTACCAGCTTTGAGAACACTTTCATGATATCATTATAAAACATATCATATATATTATTCTGAAATGGACCAATCTGCACAATGACTACTTTTACTGTCGCTACTTTCACTATATTTTGATGAGAATACTTTTCTACTTTTACTTGAGGAACATTTTGAATGCAGGACTTTTACTGTAACAGAGTATTCCTACACTCTGGTACTTCTACTTTTACTCAAGTACAAGATCTGAGTACTTCTACTTTTACTCAAGTACAAGATCTGAGTACTTCTACTTTTACTCAAGTACAAGATCTGAGTACTTCTTCTTTTACTCAAGTACAAGATCTGAGTACTTCTACTTTTACTCAAGTACAAGATCTGGGTACTTGTACTTTTACTCAAGTACAAGATCTGGGTACTTGTACTTTTACTCAAGTACAAGATCTGAGTACTTGTACTTTTACTCAAGTACAAGATCTGAGTACTTGTACTTTTACTCAAGTACAAGATCTGAGTACTTCTACTTTTACTCAAGTACCAGATCTGAGTACTTCTACTTTTACTCAAGTACAAGATCTGAGTACTTCTACTTTTACTCAAGTACAAGATCTGAGTACTTCTACTTTTACTCAAGTACAAGATCTGGGTACTTGTACTTTTACTCAAGTACAAGATCTGGGTACTTGTACTTTTACTCAAGTACAAGATCTAAGTACTTCTACTTTGACTGAAGTATATTTTGATGATAATACTGTAACATACTGGTTATAATGTTGATGTTTTCATGTGTTTTATTCTTCAGAGTTTATTTACATTTTACAGAGTGTCAGTGAACGCGTCACTGTTTTGATAGACAGTTGTTGTGAAGAGAAACAGCCAAAATGATGAAGAGAGAAAAACAAGAGTGTTGTTTTCCTCTGAGGACATGCTCCATGAAAGAGTTTCATATCTGGATGAATGGAGGATATTCAGTACTCACAGTTCTTCTGGATCTTGGCTCTGATCGTCTCATCCTCTCTGATCCTGTAGGGATGAACCCAATCCAACAGTTATGGATCCAGTTTAAAATAAGTGTTTGTTCTTTGAGTCAGCTTCAGAGTCCTGACTGATCTCATGCTTTACATCCCATCATATCTTCTCTGCAAACACTACGACTGACTGCCACAGCTCTCAGCTGCATTACAGGAAGTAACAGTCATTAGTCAAGGAGCTAAAAACATCCCATCAAAAACAGACTACCTTTTCCACTCTTCTGTCAAATCCCATATGTCTGGTGGAAAGTTGATTACTTACTAAATGTGGCTTTGCATTTTCAGCTGGCCTTCTATAGTTGATGGAAGAATGAAAGAGCCTGCAGTCAGTGGGTAACATCACTGATCTGTTGTGATTCCCCAGTGAGAGAAACACCTCCCTGTGTTTCATACAATACTGCTGAACCAGCAGAGACCCCTTACTGACCTGAGGGTCTCCAGTCTGCAGTCTGGACTCTCCAGAAGATCTCTCAGCAGCTTCTCTCCTGAATCCTGCAGAGCGTTGTGTCTCAGGTCCAGATCTCTCAGATGGATGTTGGACTTCAGAGCTGAGATCAGAGCAGAACAGCTGATCTCTGACAACCTGCAGTACCTCAGACTGAATAAAGAAAACATGATGAGGATACAAATCAGTTTATAATCCAATCAGATGTTACTCAACATTTAAATGAATCTGAACAGAAACATCTGTCTACTTCAGAAAGTGAACTTTATCATGTCAAACTAAAATGACTTCAGATGACCTTTATTCAGACGTTATCGTTTACTAAATATTAAATACATAGATTTACTTTTTACAACTAACATCTATTACAGTTACTTTAAGAAACAGTCAACATGTATGTCTGAAGTTCTTACTTCTTAATCTTTAAAAATGAAATATGAATATAAGGACATTTACAACTAAAGATGTAAGTTATTAATGAATATAAATGAGGTTAAATCACAAAGTGAACATGTGAGATCTCCAGCAGTAACAGAGAGTCAGTGAACTGACCTGAGAGTCTCCAGTCTGCAGTCTGGACTCTCCAGAAGATCTCTCAGCAGCTCCACTCCTGAGTCCTTCAGATAGTAGTTCTCACTCAGGTCCAGATCTCTCAGATGGATCTTGGACTTCAGAGCTGAGATCAGAGCAGAACAGCTGATCTCTGACAACCAGCAGCCCTCCAGTCTGAATAAAGAAAACATGATGTAACTTTAGAAAACAATGTTCCTGTTTGAAATAACTCCAGGTTTAATAATCTGTTCAGAGTGAAACAGGGTTTTAATGTCAGAGATGATGCAGAAACAATCCACTGATAATCTGGAACTTTAACTTTGATCAGATGTTGAACAACTCCTTCATCTCCCTCACAGCTCATCAGTACTGACAGCATCTCCACTGACTCATGGAGCACAGAGTGAGTCTGTGGAAGCTCAAACACTCTCCCTCACACATTCACCTTCTCTCTGTTACTCTGATCAATATTCAGTCATTAGCAAAAACGGAACAAATAAAAATAACATTGTATTTGTTCAAATTCAGAAAATCATAAACACAAACAGATCAATATGAACTGCAGTCAGTGAACTGACCTGAGAGCCTCCAGTCTGCAGTTTGGACTCTTTAGTCCAGAACTCAGCAGCTCCACTTCTGAATCCACCAGAGGGTTCCAACCCAGGTCCAGATCTCTCAGATGAGAGGGGTCAGACTTCAGAGCTGAGGCCACGACTTCACATTCAGTCTCTGAGAGTCCATAGGGTTCATAGGGTTCATAGCCACTAAGTCTATAATAAAACATATATTACAACATGTGTTAAAAAGAGGAAACATTATATTAACATCAAGCATTTGATGAAAAAAGATTTGACATGTTCTGATAGACCTTTGCTGTTAGTCCATTTAATATAATATATAATAATATATGATAATAGAGTGTAATGAGTTGTCAGTGTGATCTGATCACATGTCTGTGCTCCTGCTGTCACTGACTGTTACCAAAAGAAACAGAAATGAAATGAATCACTTGACAATATTAGAGATGTACATATTTAAATGTTAGTTAATATGTAGATGTGAATGATGGATGAAGGATGCTTTGGCTTCTCTGAGCATCTGAACATTTATTGTGCACACAAACACAATTAACAAACCAATAAAGTTTCAATATGTTCAACTTGATAGCATCAGATGTTCCCAGTATATCAGCATTAAGACATAACTCTGTTATTGGTGGGAAATGATATAGATCTGATTTTAAACTCTAACACATTGAGATCACAACGTGTTTAATGATAAAGAAACTACTAGAAAGTAATCATTAAAAAAAGGGTTGTTGCTTCACTTAAGGTTTGGAGGGAAGTCTGTCGTAATCAAAAACGATATGAAGATGTAATCTTCTTGAAAGAGGAACTGATCAAGACTTCCCTCCTCACAAACTGAACAAAGACCACCACATGTTGAAACTATGGGCTTCTAAGGGCTTGAGGACATTTGGACAAATGTTCGGTGATAAAGACGTGAAGTCCTTTGAACAGCTTTCGTTATAATATGATTTACTCAAATACCATTTATTCACATTCTTCCAAGTGAGGAGTTATCTTTCTGGCATTTAAAAAAAGAGATCTTTTCAAGACATCAAGCCATTAATAAAATACATGCTTACAGTTTATGACCCTGGAGTGGAAACAACATTTCTAACTCAGATGGTTCAAATATTACATTAAGAAATCAAGATGAACACAGTATTATTAATGTAACAAATACATGGGGAAATGAATGATCCTGCAATATGCCAGAAGCAGATTGGGAACAAATGTGCAGAAACATTCAGAACACAACCAACTCAAACTACTGGAAAGAAAACACATGAAGCTTTTAACTCCATCCTTTAAGACACCCCAGATTCAAAGTGAACACAAACAAACCCTCACTTCAAAATGCTGGAGAGAATGCGCTGAGCAGAAACCAGACACATATATTCTGGGCCTGTGATGTGTTGGGAGACTTCTGGGAAACAGTTTGAAGAGAAATGTCCAATATCTTGTTCTCTCAACAAAAACCCATTGTCCCTATCACTGGGGAAACACCAGAGGAGATACAGAAAGATTCCTATCTATTTCTGGTCATTAGAAAAGCCATCATCAAACTAATGACAAGGAAGTGCCTAAAAGATAATAACTAAACTCACAATGGAATAACTTAGTTAATGAAATCTATGTAACGGAGAAAACAACTAGATTAGAAACCAAATGCATATCTTTGAGGAAAGGTGGGAGGAATGGGTCAGTATAGAACAATACAGTGAATATAATTAATGTGTACCTGAGTATTCATAATGTATTCATAATGTATCCATTCTTTCATTTGTAATATTATTAATACTATTATTTTATTATGTCTTCTCTGATTTGTCACCTGTTATGTAGTTCATCTTGTACTTAGATGTGTTTATTTGGTTATGTATGCTTTGTGAATATTTTCTTAAAAAGCAAAGAAAAAAGCAAAGAAAGTAATAATAACATGTTTCTGTGATAACTGTAAGTCCTGCTGTGTGGTGTGATCACATGCTGAGAAACCTCTCAAGTCCTTCATGTGTTTGACATGTCGCCTCCATCACTCAATATGAAGAGAGGAACGCTTCAGTTTAACTATTATTATAAATAAATAGAAGAGCAGTGTTGGTTTATTTTGCTCTCAGTATTTAAACAGCAGAAATGTTATAGTGTTTATTTGAATAATGAAACTCCTGATCCACATTAGTTTATAAAGTTAATCACATCTGGACTTACTTGAACTTCCTGCAGTTCCTCACAGCTGGAATCAGTCTCCGTCGTCCCTCATCTGATGTGTTGTACTGATCCAGGTCCAACTCATCCAGAACCTCCTCTGACATCTGCAGCATGTAGGCCAGAGCAGAGCAGTGGATCTCAGAGAGTTCCTTCTCTGATCGGTTCTCTGACTTCAGGAACTCTGTGATCTCCTGATGTACTGAGTGGTCCTTCATCTCTGTCAGACAGTGGAAGATGTTGATCTTCCTGTCAGGAGAGGAAGCACTGCTCATCTCCTTCAGGTTGTTGATGGCTCTCTGGATGGTTTCTGGTCTGTTGTCTGTGCGACCCAGCAGGCCTCCTAAGAGTCTCTGGTTGGACTCCAGAGAGAGGCCGTGGAGAAAGCGGACAAACAGGTCCAGGTGGCCATTTTTACTTTTGAGGGATTCCTCCATGGCTCCCTTCAGGAAGTCATCCAGGGATGGGTAATCCTGATCACTGCTGTTGTTATAGTCTCCCTGCAGGAAGTCCTTCAGTACCTCTGTGTCTCTGTTGGTGTAACAGTGCAACATGTAGACTGCAGCCAGAAACTCCTGAATGCTCAGATGAACAAAGCAGTAGACTGTTTTCTTGAAGATCACTCTCTCTCTTTTGAAGATCTGTGTACAAACTCCTGAGTGCACCAAGGCCTCGGTGACACCAAGACCACAGCGCTGCAGGTCTTCTTGGTAGAACATGATGTCTCCTTTCTCCAGATGTTCAAACGCCAGCCTCCCCAGCTTCAGAAGAACCTTCCTGTCAGCCTCCGTCAGCTGCTGTGGACTCGTCTCATGTCCCTCTTCATACTTCTGCTTCTTCCTCTTGGTCTGGACCAGCAGGAAGTGTGAGTACATGTCAGTGAGGGTCTGGGGCAGCTCTCCTCTCTGGTCTGTAGTCAACATGTGGTCCAGAACTGCAGCAGTGATCCAGCAGAAGACTGGGATCAGACACATGATGTGGAGGCTCCTGGAGCTCTTGATGTGAGAGATGATTCTGCTGGACAGGTCTTCATCACTCCACCTCCTCCTGAAGTACTCCTCCTTCTGGGCGTCAGTGAAGCCTCGTACTTCTGTTACCCTGTCCACACACTCAGGAGGGATCTGATTGGCCGCTGCAGGTCTGGAAGTTATCCAGACGAGAGCCGAGGGAAGCAGCTTCCCCCTGATGAGGTTTGTCAGCAGCACGTTGACTGAGGACTGCTGAGAGACATCAGACACAACCTCATTGTTTCTGAAGTCCAGAGAAAGTCTGCTTTCATCCAGGCCGTCAAAGATGAGCAGCACTTTGCAGACAGCCAGCTGCTCTGCTGTGACCTTCTGTAAGGTTGGATGGAAAACATGGAGCAGCCTGAGAAGACTGTACTGCTCACCTTTGATCAGGTTCAGCTCCCTGAAGGAGAGCGGGATCACCAGACTGACATCTTGGTTTCCCAAACCCTCGGCCCAGTCCAGAGTGAACTTCTGCACTGAGAAGGTTTTTCCAACTCCAGCGACTCCGTTGGTCAGGACCGCTCTGATGAGAGTCTGTTGGTCAGGTAAGGCTTTAAAGATGTCCTGGCACTTGATTGGAGTGTCATGGAGGGGCTTCTTCTTGGAAGCTGTCTCCAGCTGCCTCACCTCATGTTGGGTATTAACCTCTTCACTCTGGCCTTGTGTGATGTAGAGCTCAGTGAAGATCCTGTTGAGGAGGGTTTCACTTTGATCAGTTCCTTCAGTCACACGTTCACATCTCCTCCTCAGACTGAGCCTATGTTCATCTAAAACCTCCTGCAGACCACTATCTGCTGGAAGAGAAGGAAACGTGAGAGAATGAGGGAAATGCTCTGAGAATCTAATTATAACATAAAACAAAAAAACCAGACTGAGTTCAAATGTTTTATAAACAGCTTACTGTCTATGCTCTACAACAGTATACCTGTTCAAAAACAAATGAACCAGGAAGAGGAATAAGACGCTGCATGTGTTCGGCCTCTTACCTCGTACAGAGCTGGTCTGACTGGCTGTCTGCAGTCCAGCTCTGGTTCTGGATCTCTTCCCACACTGGGGACAGGAGGGGTCTCCTGATGGAGGTCTCTGCTCCCAGTATGAGGTGATGCACTGTCTGCAGAACCAGTGTCCACAGCTGGTAGAGACTGGATCCTTCAGGACGTCCTGACACAGAGCACAGCTGGACAGCTGCTCCTCCACAGGAACACCACTCTTCCTCTTCCCTCTGTGGAGATGAACACATCCTTTACAGCACGTCACATTAGTGGAGCTGATTCTCACCAATGGGCAGAGCGTCACAAACGTCACTCTCAAGATGAAATGTGTCACGCTGCACGAATACGCAGGTGACATGAATTTCACCTCTTCACTTTCTTGGTGTCTCCAGGCACGGATCTGGGTCTTTGCATTGACTCTACATGTAATCACACAAAGCTCTGTTATATCTGCTAATGCTAAACACAACCAGCTCACCAGGTTATCACTATCATTAATAAACATCTTTAAAATACATATCATAAACATGCCCAAGTAGTAAATAATGTTTTGGACGATATATTTAGTTTTTAGTGAATATTTATCAATATCTTTGCCATTTAAAACCTTTTGATGCCACTGATACAATGATGCTATAAATGCATATTGAAATATCCTCAAATAATGTTAGCTTGCTGAACTCTGCTGCCTTTGTTCTGTACTATACTGCACACATGATATTATTAAAGAACAGTTTAATATATTAGATTATATTAAAACTGGATCCTCTTCAGGTCAGGTTACAGCAGAAACTCTTACTTTGTGTCTGAGGGTCCAGGTTCATTACTGAAGCATAGAGGATAGTCTTTAGACCGGTCACTCTTCAGAGACAGACAGCTGGGGACTGGAGACTCTGCTCTCTGTCTGTGGAAACAACACATGTTTTAAACATCATTAGTTCATTCAGAGAGCACATTTTGACTTCTGTCTGTATGTAGATTATTTACTATCGCTGATGACGCCAGGGATCAAGAGTTTAAACGTTGTTACTGTACTGTTACTAAGTTTCTTTACTGCGATCATTAAATAACAGGTTAGGCTAGAAAAGGCATTTCCTGCTGAAAATGTGTGTGAATGCTGAAAGCTGCTCAAATGTGTTGCTGAGCTTTGCTGAAAATGCAGAGAAAGCTGAATAGCTGAATGGTGACTGTAGCTGTGTAGTGATCAGTGATCAAAGGAAATGTTTTCTCATAAATGATGCGGTAAGCAGGAGGACAGAATAACGTCTAAACTGATGCCGTTTTGCATTTCTATAGGTTGTAGATACGAGCATGGTTTTATATACTATCACGTTTAATCGTGTTTTATGCCGTTTGCCAAGACTTGATAAGTCGCTCATAAAACACAGGAGGTATGGAAACTAAGAACACCATATATTTGGATAATTATACAGCTGATTTAACACAACACATTTGTTTTATTTCATTTAAGTGGTGGGTAGAGTTGTTGAGGTGGCGTTGAGACACACATGGACACTGCCTCAAGTTGAAGAAACAGTACTCAAGACTGGCTATCCGCCGCAACTTTTTCAGCCTGCGTGTGGTCGACTTGTGGAATGATCTGCCAGAAAGCGTTGTCACATCCAAGACGGTTAACTGTCTCAAGTCCCGCCTCGACCATTACTGGTCAAACATCACCTTCACTTTGGACTATGTGACTGTTGCCAGCATCCATAGTATATAAGAACAGTGATCTACTTATTTATGAGCGACTAAAAGGCCTTAGGCCTACTACAGCCGTATCCTATTGATTGATTGATTGATTGATGGTGCAGTGGAGCCGCTGCGCACAGCTGATCGGCAGCTGGAACACAAACCACGTTGGTAAACAAAGCCCCAACTGTTTTACATGCATGTGCTGACCCAGCTTAATTGCACTCGGTTCGGTTTACTATAATTTCTAAAAAGGGAAGAACATTACGTTACATCTGAGGTAGGCTATCCTGTGCGTCTGGTGACGGGCACACCTCGGTGTGCAACTAGCCTATATACGTTGCTGTGATTAAAAAAGCTTGCATGGTCTAAAATCAATTATCGATAATAACTTTTAACAGTAGTAGGCTACAACAATGTAAATTAAATATCAATATTAATTATCATTTAATACTATGGCCACCAAACAAAATGTTTTGCCTTGTCTCTACTTCTCCGACAAGGATTTCAACTTCAGTTATTGAAGTTTCTTTTCTTGCCTCTTTTTTCTGTCTTTGTCATGTTCGTTTTTGCCTGAAATCGGTTTGATGAATATTCATTATGGCCGTATCAATGACTATTTATGGACAAATATGGGTGTGGCGGGAAGCCCGCAAAAGCTGCGCCGCATTTCGAGTCGATTGTGATTTATAAAGGGAAACAGGCGTAGGAAGTGCCGTACGCACTTCCCTCGCCGGTACGCAATGTTTTGTGAATCGGAAAATGTCGGAACATTTCTGTACCTATTTTTTTGCTTTGTACTACGTAAGCAACCTTCCCACGTGAATCCTACGCAAGGCGTTATAAATGAGGCCCCAGGTCAGGTTACAGCAGAAACTCTTACTTTGTGTCTGAGGGTCCAGGTTCATTACTGAAGTTTAGAGGATAGCCTTTAGACCAGTCACTCTTCAGAGACAGACAGCTGGGGACTGGAGACTCTGCTCTCTGTCTGTGGAAACAACACATGTTTTAAACATCATTAGTTCATTCAGAGAGCACATTTTGACTTCTGTCTGTATGTAGATTATTTACTATCGCTGATGACGCCAGGGATCAAGAGTTTAAACGTTGTTACTGTACTGTTACTAAGTTTCTTTACTGCGATCATTAAAGAACAGGTTAGATTATCAGATAACAGAAAAACTGGATCCTCTTCAGGTCAGGTTACAGCAGAAACTCTTACTTTGTGTCTGAGGGTCCAGGTTCATTACTGAAGTTTAGAGGATGATCTTTAGACCAGTCACTCTTCAGAGACAGACAGCTGGAGACTGAAGATGTGTCCTCTTCCTCATCTTTAAAACCACTCATCTTCTCCAGTCTGAGAGATCACACACACACACACACACACACACACACACACACACACACACACACACACACACACACACACACACACACACACACACACACACACACACACACACACACACACCACACACACACACACACACACACACACACACACACACACACACACACACACACACACACACACACACACACACACACACACACACACACACACACACAGCACACACACACACACACACACACACACACACACACACACACACACACACACACACACACACACACACACACACACACACACCACACACACACACACACACACACACACACATCACACACACACACACACACACACACACACACACACACACACACACACACACACACACACACACACACACACACACACACACACACACACACACACACACACACAGTACTTGAGTAACATTTTGAATGCAGGACTTTTACTTGTGTGAGTTCTGCGAAACAGATTTCAGGAAAACATGAACCCAATTGATCAGATGTCATACTCCTGGAGTTTCTTTAAGGATCTGTTTGTGATCAAAGACAGAAATATAAAAAACCTGTGCATAAAATCATATATAATGAAAAAGCTAAATGGAAGACTGCAGAGAGTCACCCCTGTTTCCTCCACTACGGTCTGGGAGCCGACAGGAAAGTTTAACACTTGGTTAAAACACATCAAATCAGTCAGACTTCAGACAGGCTGCTCCCCATTTTGACTGCGCTGGGCTGTCGCATGTTATGTTGCTTTGATGAGTCAGAAAACAGGAAATAAAAAGGTTTACACCACTTGTAGAAGTCTCTTTGGACTCTAGGACGCTGATGTTCTGACATCCAGTAAAACAGAGTAAATAATGTGTTAGAAAGCAGATCCTGGTGTTAACACTCACCCTGTTGTCCTCCTGCTCCGTCAAGCTGTAAAATGTCTGACTTCTTCTTTTCCCTTTCAACTCCCCTTCCTGTCTGCAGCTCCTCCTCTTGATTCATAACCAGCCTTATCCGCTGAACCAGTTCACAAACAGGGACTATGTTCAGTGAGATATAAATAGAGCTAAAAACAAGCTCAACAAAGTTAATGAAATAAACATAATAATACCACAGTGTGAAAATCACCCAGTAAACATCCTGCATTCAAAACCTTACTTAAAGGTCCCCTATTATACTGTTTTACTTCAATATATTACAGGTCCAGATATATACAGAACATGTCTCTGAAGTGTTTGGGTGTGTATCAGCCCGGAATAGTGGGCGGTGACGCTCCGCCTACATGGGCAACGCTCCACCTGCAAACGGACCGCAATCATTAGGCTTGTTTGAGACGAGCTGCGGCTCGCCTCGAAAGTAGACGAGAATAGCCGATCGCAGCCGGGGGAGGTCTCAAAAAGCTCGCCTGAAGTCGGACAGCTCGGGTTGCATTCGAATAGTCCATTTAGCTTAGGAACCTTCCTAACGGAGTGAAATGACCCGGAAGTCCCTCAGTGGCAGCCATGATAAGTGCCGTTCGAATTCTCTAAATTAAAAGGAAAGGAGGTTTCAAACTTCCTTTATAACCTCCTTTAGCTTAGGAACCACTGGACCTCCCTAACCGAAAGGAGAGGAGAAAATGCTGCCCCACAATGCCTTGCGGCCGCAGCATTTGCCGTCACACAACAGTCGGCCGTTCACGGAAACAACCGATTATGAACGAGAAATGATATCATGAAAGTTACGGTGCTTATTAAGCATTTTAAAACGTATGTGGTAAGTTGCCAAAGTGCTTTGTTTTGAACGTTCATCAGTATTATAATTAAAAAGAGAAATATGAACGTTAGTTTTTACTGAAATGATCAAATAAAGTCAACATTTCACAGTCTTTACTGAGCTGTGTGGGGTTTGTTCAACTTTTAAAAGATGTTTGAATGGTGATATACACAGTGATAGATGTTAAGGACTAACCGTTATAATAAATACATTTGTATTGATTTTAAGATCTTTTCATACAATCATACGTATTGGGATCATTTGTATTAATGTGGACCGGAGGGAGAGGGTGACGAGCATAAGTTTCACTTTCCTTTTTTATTTCAATTCCAACTTTGGTCATGAAGAATATGTTTCTCTGTTGTCCCCGTTCATAAAGCATAAAACAACAGCATCAGAGCACGGTGCAGAGTCTCTAGATGAGTTTACAGTAGTCCCTCGTTCTTATTAAACATCCATGTTGTAGTCCGCTGTATAGAAAACTGTAGTTTCCATAGTTTCCCCACAGCAGCAGACGCACATTTATGACGTCCGCTGGCGCATCATAAACACGTCGGATAGTGAAAGTGCAGTCGGATTCTCTAAAGTACCGCAGTCTCTTCTCCTAAATCCTTTGAATTCTCCTATCCACTATCCCTTAACCCCATGACGTTTCACTCCGAGGTCAAGGAATAGACGATAGGGTTAGAACTTAGGAGCTGTTTTTTTGGAGTATTCGAACGCAACCTCGGAGTCGGCTTCTTCTTCTTCTTCTTCTTCTTCTTCTCTCGGTTTTTTTGGCGGATTTCAAACAACTTTAAGGTGCATACTGCCACCTCCGGAGTCGGCTTGACTCGGTTTGCATTTATAAATGCACACGGCATCTATTGCACGTCTGTCCGTCCTGGGAGAGGGATCCCTCCTCTGTTGCTCTCCCTGAGGTTTCTCCCATGTTCCTTTAAACTGTGGGTTTTTCTCTGGAAGTGTTTCCTTGTATGATGTGAAACGTAAGGACAGAGGGTGTCGTATTGTCACTGATATTCTGTACAAACTGTGAAGTCCACTGAGACAAATGTAACATTTGTGATATTGGGCTATATAAATAAACATTGATTGATTGATTGATAAAGAATGGACAAATGTGTTTAATCGTTAATGTCAGATATGTACTAAGTAAATACATTTGTTCCTGCTCAAGATTAGATTCAACTTTATTGTTATTGCACAGATTACAGGTACTGAGACAACGAAATGCAGTTTAGCTTCTAACCAGGAGTGCAACAAGCAGTAAAGTGAAAAGTAATGTACACAATCTACAGAATAAAATATAGAATGAATTGAATGATGAATAAACAGTGAGGGGTATGAATACACTATATACAAAGTAGCCTAGCCTAGTATTAACAGTGTGTTGTATGAATATGCTAAGATATATAAAGTATGACAACGGTAAGCAGTGCAAGTATAGTATACAAATATATAGATATTAATTTAATGATGATAAACATCGTGGAACAATGATGAAAAATGTGAATGGAAGTGGCGACGTAAAACTGACACAAAACAACAACACACTTTTGCCGAGCCAATGGAGAGTTTCATCTCCAGCACGGGGAAAAACCCACCAATGAGCGCTCAGCTCGAGATACCAGCGAGTCGTTTCCCATCAAGCATTTCGCTTCCGCAGCCCGGGGAGAGAAACTGCGCCGCCTCGCCGCGCCGCGCCTCGCTCTCAAGTCTGCGGGCGTCTTTGTCCCGCGAGATTTCAACGTCTCATGTAGGCGAGCCTCCAGAGCAAGTCGGACAAAATGACTAACCATCATGCAACGCACGAGCAAGACGTTGATCGCAATTGCGCAGGTCTGCGCAGGTCTCGCTTGTCTCAAACAAGCCTAATATCAAAAAAGTCTTCCGTCCACACGCAACAGGCACCAAATCAAATCAAATCAGGTTTTATTTATATAGCATATTTAAAAGAGATTTTTGGTCGAGCCAAAGTGCTGTACATGTAATAAAAACACATTACTACAATCACAATAAAAGACAATAAATTACAACAGATATATATAAAAAATAAAAAAAACACAAGGAAAAGTCAGGAGTCGTGCTCCGCTCTGACTAGAAGGCCAGAGAGAAGAAGTGTGTTTTTAGTGTAGATTTAAAATCCCCTAGGGTCTGGACCGACCTCACATGGAGGGGCAGAGTGTTCCAGAGCCTAGGGCCAGCTGCTGCGAAGGCTCGGTGCCCTCGGGTTTTGAGCCTGGTCTTGGGCACTACCAGCAGCAGCTGGTCAGCAGACCTTAAAGCTCTGGCTGGGGTGTAGCGCTGGAGGAGTTCAGCTATATAGGCCGGAGCCAGCCCATTTAGTGCTTTAAAAACAAATAAAAGGATTTTAAAATCAATTCTGAAACCGAACTGGAAGCCAGTGTAGTGAGGCCAGAATAGGGGTGATGTGGTCACGCTTTTTGTGGCCAGTCAGCAAATGTGCAGCTGCATTTTGGACTAGCTGCAGGCGTCTAATTGAGGCCTGGTCCATACCCACATACAGAGCGTTTTCTTCTGACAGCCCAGCAGCTGATCTCAAAGCACGCTCCCCTCTCCTGCAGGGGGGCGTGGGTCAGCTGCAGCTCATTTGCATTAAAGCTACGTCACAGAATCAGCCCTTGCAAAAACAGGGCAGGGAAAGAGCAAATAGAGCGAAATGAGGCATGGCTAAAATGCATGAGTTTTGTATTTTGAATAGGTATTCAAAAATATATAGGTATGGCCCTACAATATATTTTTCAAATATAGCATGATAGGTCCACTTTAAGTATCAAAATACGCTCCACGTGTAATACTAATTTTTGCCACAAGAGGGGGCACAGTGTAGATATATCAATGAGAATCTGACGTCTCAGGCTCCTCCAACAGAGCAACACAATAACACAGATACAATAGTTAAAATAGTGCGAGGAGAGAGGGTCTGTAGAATCAGAACATCCCCAAACCCAGGTGTGCAAATCTTACCTGAAACCCAACAATACAAATCTGCTTTCTTTACAGATTCAGATTACATGTTTTATGAGTCTTGCACAACATAATCAATGTGAAAAAGGCTCCGTGAAATAATACTACTCTTCTTCAAAAGTAGAGACTTGTTTTTTTATTTATAAATGTCTCATGTTTATTTGAGTTGTACTGACTTGGGGTCTGAATGCCTTAATGATATGTTTCCACTTCATGAATTAGCAAAAACTGTTTTAAGAAGGTATGACTTTTTGAAAAAAACTGCTAAAGATGTTTGAAGAAATGAATGCAATATTTAGCTTTTTCATTATATATTATTTTATGCACAGGTTTTTTATATTTCTGTCTTTGATCACAAACAGATCCTTAAAGAAACTCCAGGAGTATGACATCTGATCAATTGGGTTCATGTTTTCCTGAAATCTGTTTTTGCAGAACTCACACAAGTAAAAGTCCTGCATTCAAAATGTTACTCAAGTACTCAGATCTTGTATGTGTGTGTGTGTGTGTGTGTGTGTGTGTGTGTGTGTGTGTGTGTGTGTGTGTGTGTGTGTGTGTGTGTGTGTGTGTGTGTGTGTGTGTGTGTGTGTGTGTGTGTGTGTGTGTGTGTGTGTGTGTGTGTGTGTGTGTGTGTGTGTGTGTAGCTTTGTTGGGATTGGCTTGCTGCTGCTGAGGTGGAATTTTCATGAGATTTTTAAACGTGTAATAACAAGTTTCTCCGGAGAAAATGAAGTGCGCTGTGAATCTCTGTCAGCCTCTGAGCACCAAGGGTGTGTGTGTGTGTGTGTGTGTGTGTGTGTGTGTGTGTGTGTGTGTGTGTGTGTGTGTGTGTGTGTGTGTGTGTGTGTGTGTGTGTCAGCCTCTGAGCTCTGTAGGGAAAAACACAGTGATACAAAGTTGCACTTATATAACTGAGAAGCTTGAATTTGAGTTTTAACTTCAGATACGAAAACACATGAATCAAAAATATAAAACAATATTATTACCAGAGAGTACTCAGACGTTGTATTGTACTTGGGTAAAAGTATAAGTACTCAGATCTTGTACTTGAGTAAAAGTAGAAGTACCAGAGTGTAGGAGTACTCAGTTACAGTAAAAGTCCTGTATTCAAAATGTTCCTCAAGCTAAAGTAGAACATTATAAATACATGTAGTGGACTAAAAGTACACCATTTACCTCAGAACTGTAGAGGGGTAGAAGTACTAAGTAGTATACAATGGAAATACTCAAGTAAAGTAGTGTTTATGTTCTAAAAATTGTACTTAAGTCACAGTACTTGAGTAAATGTACTTAGTTACTTTACACCACTGGTAATAATTCATATTTTAATATCACAAATGTGACAGTTTACAATCACCATAACCAAACTAAAACAGTGCTCAGTTGAATAAATACTGTATATAAAGTAAACACAAAAAAAAAAAATACCAGAACTTTTGATATGTTGTTCTGATAGATATGAACATTTTGGAGAACTTAAAGTATAATGATGAATATCTTCCAACTTTAAAAGCACCAAAGATCTGCAGCAGAAAATAACCCCTAAAACATATTGTCCAAATCTTCAGCGTCCATGAAATAGTTTACCCTTAAAAAATTAGAGAAGATATTTATTTTAGTGCGTATTTGAATGTAGTCAATACTAATGTAAACATGTTTGTGGTAAACAAGCTTTTTTACAGTAAACATTTATACAATCTTAAACATTGTACAATGCAGTCACACAATGTAAAGTTCCTTCATTTTTCAACACGTGTTGTCAAGTCATCATTTGATCCGTAAAAGCTGATTCCCGTTGTCAAAAACAATGACAAAGAAAACAAGACTCAATAACGCCTAAAACCAACATTATTTAAATTCTGTGTACTGTGTGTTATAATGTTCCTGAGGTAGGTGAGAATACATCTGGTTTTAAAATAGTGATATAAAAAGATGTAGCCAGGATAAAGTATCAAATAGTACCGATGGTATGTATTACTTCATCGCTTTTGTTGATGTAATACTCATCTTTCGCCACAAGAGGGGAAACAACGCTTGGGGAAATTAAAAGTCAGCCTCTTGTGGCCAAAATGAAAAACTACAACACACAGAAAACCACTCAAACTTAGAAAGTAATGGTTAGAAAATAATAAATTAAAAATGTCACCGTGCATCTTTGTTTCCCCTGCCAATGTTTTTACAGATTACAAATAAAATAGGGAGCTGAATAAATAATAAAATGTGTTTTTAAACGGATTCTTTTTAATTAGGAACTGAAATATGTATTTATATTTATTCCATTCACCTGTAAACTTTTCCCCTGTGATGTTTGTAGAGATTTATTTTTTTAAAAACAGAACTAAGACACATATTCCCTTTCTTTTCACCTCTTCTTATCTCATAAACACAGGAGAGAAAACCATTTGGATCAGACTTAGAAAAACAGAAAAATAAAACTGTCCTCTCAGTGCTTTAATAACTGTAATCACTGAAACTGTGATGTGATGGAGAAGTTGTGTCCAGTCTCACAGACCATAATATGTTTTTTAACATATCCTTAAAATAGTTTAATAAGTTATAAATATATATAAAAAGCACTATTTCTTGCTGTTTTAATGAAAATAAAACAAACGTCTGCCCATTTACACCAAAGCAAACTCCTCGTATGTGTAATAATAATACTAATAATAATATTAATTCATTCTATTTAGAGGCGCCTTTCAAAGCACTCAAGGACACCTTACAATTCATAAAATGAGGTTTAAGACAGCACAAAAGGAGTAACGTGTTTTGGACGTAATATGGTCTTTGTTGACATTAGCACAACTCACCTTGTGGTAAACCTGAGAGAGAGAGAAAGAGTTTGAGCATATCTGAGACCCATAATATATGCCTAAAAATAGCATGATAGGAGATCTTTAAAGTTACTTAACTGTATATAATTGTATTTGTATCTTTGATTTTATCTTTAATTTATTAATCTCTAATCTATGTGAATCTGTGCGGTCCTGTAATACTGAATTTCCCCACAGGGATTAATAAAGGTCCGTCTTATTTATCTGCTCAAAGATTGTTGGTCCACCCTGCCAGAGGCTTTCTGACTCAGCATCCCATAATAACCTGAGAGGCTCCAACAGCATCACCTGGGACCCACAGCATGCTCTGAGCAGAGAATCTGAACTGCTACCATCTGATGGAGATTCAATAAAGTCAGACTGAAGCATCCTTTGTGCTCCAGTCGGTCCTCTCAGTAAACACAGAGCTCCAGATCAGATGCACGCTGAAGGCTCTTTGAGCAGCTCTCACTGATCCTGCTGTTATGTTACATGTTTGTTGTTCACGTATTGTGTCTTGATATTTGTCTGTTGATGTTACAGATGGAGCTGCTGTGATGCAAGTCACTTCAGACCTGATCTGACCATTAAAGTATTATCGTATGAAGTTGACTTGACAGATGAAAAATAGCTAACTCTGGCACCTTTACAGACATTTTGATTAATGTTTAGTTTAGTTTATTTGTTCATAGTGTCGTGGACAGTCCCCATTGATCAACTGTCACAAAAAACAGTAAATGGGGCAGCTTTAGCCAACATTGCTAATTTCCAGCTGTTGTCCCCGGCCAGATGATAATGGACACCTTTTTAAAATCACAACACATCAACAGCATTAGTTATAAAGAAAGGATGAAAGACAAGTAGATAGAGGTGAAAGGATAAAAGAGAACAATCAAATGCAAAGAACACGCGTTACTACACACATGTCCCGTGGCGTTTCTATATGTACAAAGTGGTGGGGCACGAAAAACTAGATGTTTATATACAGTATATATAAGCTTCTGGCTATCCATGGCTCCGATAGAGAGAGTAGGGGTGTTGAAATTAATCGTTTCTATGATGCATCGTTATGCGGACGTGAACGATTCTGCATCGATGCAGGGACAGAACATAATAGCATAGTAACGTTGCTTCCTGATCTTCCGGCCGCGGCTGGACAATAACGTTTTTTTTCTTTTTCTGTCACACGAATATCAAATCGGTCGGTGACGCAGAGATCAGGGAACAGAAGTGACAGCGGCACAGCGACTCCAAACACAGCAGTCTGCTTCATCCACCAACACAAGAACACCAGTCCAGAACCAAAAGGAGAATGACCCGCTCTGAATCAGTCCGTGTCGCTGCGGCTCAGAGACACACATCTATTTATGTTTTTGAAAAACACTTGTTGTCGTCATGTCAGGTTTTTGGTGAATTTAATTAAGTCTTGGATTGCAGTCAGGCGCGCCGGATTCATTTTAGAAGTGGGGGGGCCAAAAAAGTGCGTGTGTATGGCCCAATCCCAAACAATATGAGGTGTGATTTGTGCCAAAGAACAGATAACTAAGCTCACTGAGCGGAGAACTGACGTGTCAATGTGCGCCAACGCCTCCATCAATTTTGAATGGGTTGACGTACAATTCAGGCGACGTCACGACGTTGTCAGACGTCAGACGTCACGGCGACGTATCATAGGTGCGCTCAAAGTACGCGCTCAAAGTACGCGCTCAAAGTACGCGCTCAAAGTCGCGGCGGCGGCGTAGCTTAGAAAGTGCTATCTTAGATATGCGTGTTGATAACGTACGTGTGGATAAGCGCGTGAATAACGTACGTCTCGCCTCCGTTAGCATTGTATAGCATTATCCTATATTATATTTTTCGAATGATTCCGCTCCTACAGTAGTTTGGAGAGTGTTACAGTACACTTTCTCATCGGCACAGTATTGGTATCAGAAGAGAGGGGAATAATCATTAATAATCATTAGTATGAGAATATTTGCTGGTGTTGTACTCGAGACCGGTCTCCAGACCACTTTTTAACGGTATTGGTCTCGGAATCGACTGCATTTGGTTTCGTATTGTCTCTGTATCGGACCTATAGGACTCGAGATTTTATGTCAAGACCGGTTAAGACCACGGCTGTGGCTGGGGATGTGATGAGGATCGGGAACCGAAATCCGGTTCCGATTTGGAACAAATAACAATTGTCCGGTACGGGGATTAATAAGAGTTGTGTCTAGCAGCTGTCTCTCTTCTCTGCTCGGGAACAGCTGATCGCTGCACGGCGATTAGCTGTCCCTCCCTCCCTCAAGGTGTGTGTGGGTGTGTCTGTGTCTGTGTGTCTCATTCACTGTCCCTCAGGTTGTAGCATGTTTCGATTGCCAGTTTGTGGCTTGTATGTCTTGTGAACGCAACGCTGGCATGATGTGATGTGGCCTGCTGACATGGCCTCTAATGGCACATTTCCACTACACGGTCGGCCTCGGCCACACTCGGTACGGCTCGGTACGGCTTGGCCTTAACAGGGCCGACTCACTTCATGCTGCGCTTCCATTACAGTTTAGGAACTGGGGTAGTTACTATAGTAACGCAGTGTAGGCGGAGCCGTGACGTCATCTTCAATGAGAACTCCAGAAACACAACACAGCCGTTAGCTGTTAGCACTCAGAGCTCACAGCTCCTTATATATGTTCAGAAACTAGACAAAAGTTAAACAAGTACAAACCACAGACTACCTGTGTCATGGTGAATACAGTCGCTGCTTTATTTATGTCTGTATAGGCCGTTGTTGTGAGTGTGGACGGTCAGAGCATATACTGCGTTAGTTTAGCCAATCTCCATCTAGAAAAATACGCATTTTAAAAGGTTTTTCGCCTGCCGTCTGTCTGCAGACTTGACAAAGCATTAATTCATGGTTTTTACTAACCGGTATCAGTATGTTGTTACTTCGGCATCATTTTGAAACGTGTATTACAATTAAATCACGGTCAAATATGTCCATCTTGTTGTAGTTGTAGCCCCCTTGCCAGCGCTCCTCTCTCTAGTTTAGCATACTCAGCCCGACTCAGCCCTGTTTGTTGGCCTCGATAGAACCACAATTTTCTCGGGCCAGAAAAGACGTGAAAAAGTGGCCCCGCGCCGGCCGGGCCGGAACTAGGCCTAGTGGAAGCGCAACCAAAAACGGGAACGGCACGACACGGCACGCTTAA
Source organism: Trematomus bernacchii (assembly GCF_902827165.1). NCBI lineage: Eukaryota > Metazoa > Chordata > Actinopteri > Perciformes > Nototheniidae > Trematomus > Trematomus bernacchii. The sequence continues at coordinate 212,901 of NW_022987713.1, forward strand.
AGCGAGCTCCGCGCTGTAGTGGAACTGCGCCATAATAAACACACAGGACTAAAATAATACGTGTTTAATTCAGCCCAGATGCAGGCCAAATCCATTAATGCGGCATATATTGAAGGTGTTCAAAGTTGCACCGGTATGAAGCGCAGTGAGAACCACGCACCTGTCAGACCAGACCTTTATATATACAGTCTATGTGTCAGACTGGCGAATGGGCACATTTAAATTTCAGGAGAATAATGAAGATGTGATTGGTTGTTCCACTCTCCGTTTCTCACGAGACCAGCGCGCTGCTGTTTACATTAGTGTGGACTGGACCGACTGAAACTGACGGCAAGGTTAATTATTGTGGAAGGATGGACCCCCATCCTGCAAAAAAAGGCAGCGAAATGTGCTAAAATCACTGATTTATTCAGAACCCGTATGGTATAGAATGACGAAGCAGAAAGTAAGTGAGCGAACATTATGAGCCACATTTCTTTCTATATTGTAGCCTGATGTGCACATCGACTGTCAACAAAACAGTTTCTCAGTCCAATGCTAAGTTAGTGGCAGGCCCTGTGTGACTGGAGACTATAAGGCTACACAAAACCCAAACATGTCCTTAATGTTACTCAAGGCAAATATATGTAATATAACCGTTAGACTGCAGCTAACTGTGGGGCTACAAACCCCTCATACTGTGAGTGAATCACTTGAGATGGTTATGTTGTCTAAAGGGGAGACATCATTATGGTATTAGGCCATGCAAATACAGGGTCAACTAAGTGATAAAATAAGTGTTGCATAATGTATGTTCTTGAATAATGTTATTTCATAAATAGTTGTTAATGTAATGATTACATGTTCTCCTTATTCAGTTCCACTATCAGATGATGCTGATGGTGATGATGAGGGAGATGAGCAGAGCTCAGTGGACAGAACTGGCAGGTACAGAGGAAACTGTTTCAATAGGCTATGTCTATGAAAACACTGAACAAACAAAGGAAATGTAATGACAACAGTATAAGCAAGCTATGTTCATGTTCTCTCAATAAGTTACTATAGTTATTGATCAGAGTTTAATCCATTTGAGGTCCACCCCCAAATAAAACATGTTCACATGGAAAGGTTCCCAAATACATATGCACACCTTTTTTTAACAATATCCTATGTCCATATGTTTCTATTTAAGTAGTAGATTCAAACTGTAGGGCTATCACTACGGGCAGCAACGTTGTAAATATTGACGATACATCCAGCAAAACGCCCCCAAACAAAAGTAGTGGCCTGGCTGGGTGTATAATTCCCGGCCTGACCTATGGTCCCAGTCCGGCCCTGCTGACACATCACACACCCGTACACTACACACATTACTGATTAACTGATATCACAATTGAGTTACTCTCTTTAAATAAATATACTGTAATTGGAAAATAATCATGTGTGTGTCCTTGTTTTGTCCGTCCTTGAGCCAGGGCTCCCTATTGTTGTATAGGTTAATGGTGTGTGTAACACAAACATAATAAATCATTGGATAGTGTTATATAATAGAAATAAAGTAATGTATTAAGACTCAGTGCGAGTTATTACTTTCTTCCTTTACTTGGCATTCTTCAAAAATATACAGACATTGCAGCACATCGTTTCACGTCTTTGTACTTTCTCAGCATTAAAGTGCAATGTGTTGGCGAACCTTTGTTTCCTCCTGACAGCTCACTTAAAGGTATATTCAATTCAATAGCTTTATTAGCATGACCTCAGTTACATATAGTATTGCCAAAGCTCTGTATAGTTGCAACATCTATACAAAATATATATATATACATATATATATACTCCCCCTTGTGGCCAAAGGGGGACACAACTCTTGTCTTCAGATGTATGCTTGAGTGCAGCAAAATGTAGCACAGTGACTATTTTGTCAACCCAACATCATAAAACAATACATATTTTAGTAAACGGGACATTATAATCTCCGCACATTAAACTCTATATTGCTCTTGGCCATGGTGCCAAAATGAAATAAAATAAACAATATATAGGGGGTGCTTCTTCTCTCGAACTTCTATGATTTGCATCCCTCCAAATCAAATAAACCATAAACAAATACATAAAGTCGTGTTCACTGCAGCGATCTATTTCACACAGAAAACTTTATGAAAACTTGGTGATATGCAGTTTTCTCCTGGAGACCAAGGGAAGACAGGCTTCTCCTGTTTTTTCAGCCTTTGTTATCATTTTGATAATTAAAAATATATATTTTTGTCTGTGGTTGTTTTTTGCATTCAGGGCATACAAGAGGTGTAACATTATTTTAATACCAAAACTATATTGAAATAGAGTCTAGCTTGAACAGCAACGTAGCTGTAACATTACTGGGTTATTTGGTGATAACTACCAAAGTAAAGTAACTTCAGACGCAGACGTCACGTAGCTTCTCAGACGAGAGGGGTGGCGACGAGAGTGTCACGTTACTTCTCTCGCGGCATAGTTCACGGCATGGTAGGCGACGACCGACACGATTGTCTGCTCAGTGAGTTCGCTCTTTGGCACAAATCACACCTCATAGACCTAAGGTCAGCACACTGCTGAACACTCATCGCCTGCACACACACACACACACACACCACACACACACACACACACACACACACACACACACACCACACACACACACACACACACCCACACACACCACACACACACACACACACACACACACACACACACACACACACAGTAAAAAGGTAGAAGTATTTTATATACAAACGTCCGTATCTCTCATAAACATGGCGGTGTTAAATGAACATGAGGAAGCAACATGTTGGCACTGAACTCAATCAGACGTATTGAGGATGATATTGATACCTGCTGGAACTGAGGCGAGCTGAGAGTGTTGTTCAGCTCCTCGCTGCTCTGAGGGAGAGACTCTCCGGAGGGGAGGAAGGGAGAGAGACGCTGCTGCACCTCGGGGTGAGACAGGATGGGAGCCATGACCTCCGGGGTGAGCACGCTGGACAGATCCACTGCAGAAACCACATCTGTGCTTTAGCAAAGGTACAAGTACTCAGATCTGTGCTTTAGTAAAGGTACAAGTACTCAGATCTGTGCTTTAGCAAAGGTACAAGTACTCAGATCTGTGCTTTAGCAAAGGTACAAGAACTCACATCTGTGCTTTAGTAAAGGTACAAGTACTCACATCTGTGCTTTAGTAAAGGTACAAGTACTCACATCTGTGCTTTAGCAAAGGTACAAGTACTCAGATCTGTGCTTTAGCAAAGGTACAAGTACTCACATCTGTGCTTTAGCAAAGGTACAAGTACTCAGATCTGTGCTTTAGTAAAGGTACAAGTACTCAGATCTGTGCTTTAGCAAAGGTACAAGTACTCAGATCTGTGCTTTAGCAAAGGTACAAGTACTCAGATCTGTGCTTTAGTAAAGGTACAAGTACTCACATCTGTGCTTTAGTAAAGGTACAAGCACTCACATCTGTGCTTTAGTAAAGGCACAAGTACTCAGATCTGTGCTTTAGTAAAGGTACAAGTACTCAGATCTGTGCTTTAGTAAAGGTACAAGTACTCAGATCTGTGCTTTAGTAAAGGTACAAGTACTCAGATCTGTGCTTTAGTAAAGGTACAAGTACTCAGATCTGTGCTTTAGTAAAGGTACAAGTACTCAGATCTGTGCTTTAGTAAAGGTACAAGTACTCAGATCTGTGCTTTAGTAAAGGTACAAGTACTCAGATCTGTGCTTTAGCAAAGGTACAAGTACTCAGATCTGTGCTTTAGCAAAGGTACAAGTACTCACATCTGTGCTTTAGCAAAGGTACAAGTACTCACATCTGTGCTTTAGCAAAGGTACAAGTACTCACATCTGTGCTTTAGCAAAGGTACAAGTACTCAGATCTGTGCTTTAGTAAAGGTACAAGTACTCAGATCTGTGCTTTAGTAAAGGTACAAGTACTCAGATATGTGCTTTAGTAAAGGTACAAGTACTCACATCTGTGCTTTAGCAAAGGTACAAGTACTCAGATCTGTGCTTTAGCAAAGGTACAAGTACTCAGATCTGTGCTTTAGTAAAGGTACAAGTACTCACATCTGTGCTTTAGTAAAGGTACAAGTACTCACATCTGTGCTTTAGTAAAGGTACAAGTACTCACATCTGTGCTTTAGTAAAGGTACAAGTACTCAGATATGTGCTTTAGTAAAGGTACAAGTACTCAGATATGTGCTTTAGTAAAGGTACAAGTACTCATCACTGTGCTTTAGCAAAGGTACAAGTACTCAAGATCTGTGCTTTAGCAAAGGTACAAGTACTCAGATCTGTGCTTTAGTAAAGGTACAAGTACTCAGATCTGTGCTTTAGTAAGGTACAAGTACCTCACATCTGTGCTTTAGTAAAGGTACAAGTACCTCACATCTGTGCTTTAGGCAAAGGTACAAGTCCTCAGATCTGTGCTTTAGTAAAGGGTGACGGAGGTGTTGGTGTGGGGTGACGGGAGTGATGGGGGTGGTGGGTAACCTGGGGCGGAGCCGAGGCGGCTGGAGGCTGAGGAGGATGGTGGGGGTGACGGCTGTGGACGAGGCTGAGAGAGGAGAGAGAGAGGGAACATCAAAGTGGGTCATTTTATATATATATATATTATTTATTTATTTACCCATGTAATCTTGTATTTCTATTATATTTATTACATATTATTATTGTTTTAAATGTATTTTTTTTCTTTATTCACCAATGTATTATTTTTGTATTTGTACTAATTATTATAATTTTGTTCCATCATTATTATTCTATTATTGTAATTTGTATGGCTTCATCTGATGTTTGTCAGGATTCTTGCAGACTGTTTTTACTTGAACATCACTGGTACATTTTTTATATGTTTTTAATGTATTTACTTTTTATTATTCTCCTGTGTATTATCTGCATCAAATACTGGCATGAACATTATAAATAAATATATAATATTTTACATTACACTTCATTTAGCTGACGCTTTTATCCAAAGCAACTTACAATGACCAATTACAGGGACATTCTCCCTGGAGTAACTGAGGGCTAAGTGCCTTACTCAAGGGCACACTAGTGGTGATGTTCCTGGTGGGATTTGAACTCACAACCTTCCGATCTTCAGCCCACCTCATATCCATTAGACCACCACGATCACTATCACTATAATATCCACTGAATAAAATGTTTAACAAACATCTTGTTAGGATTTTTACTTCTACACACTTCAACTAAATAAAATAACTCAATTATAAAAATGTTTCTGTATTTCTGAACACTTTTCTTAATTTTATTTGGCATTTAATTATTTTGTGCAGGAAACCATAGCATGTATTTTCCCCCATAAGGTAATATTGGGAAAATGTCTCCCTCTGGTGGAGAATAGTCGCAAGTTCATTTCTAAAGCCAGGGCCCTGAAGTACTTTATATATCCCAATTTGGGACATGTTGTGTTGCAGCAGCATAAAAGACAATGGCATTGTACAATACAAATTAAAATACAAGAAAGTAGAAAAAATACATGTTGAATTTACAAATGAACAATAACAAGATATAAAGCAAGTCTATTATACAGGGATGGATTTTATAAAAATGGGTCTCGAATGGAACATATTTTATTCGGCTAAACGCTTATTATGGACTTTTGATAGGAGCTGAGGTCACACTTTCATAATTAAATCAAAACCGTGTACGTTAAAAAATATGCCACCAAGTAGTCCACACACACCGTCAGCAGCTGTTTGGAGTAAATGTAGTGTTATAAAAATATGTATATTTAAAGTGACCTGGTGGAGGAGTTGCTGGCTGCAGGGACACTGCTGGAGCTGCTGCTGCCCAGCAGGTTAGCCAATCCTGGGCCAGCGAGGGCCCCGAGGCCCCCTGAGGGCGAAACATCACGTTATCATCTGAGAGAAACTAAACATAAATAACATTCATGACATATTGTTAGAGCCAGTATTTCGTTTTTATAAGAAAGGCCACCTAATCGTGACGTCTGTAGTCAACCAGAGTATAAAAGACTACAATTCCCACGTCGCCTCCTTTAAAGTGACAGAGATGGGAAACCTGTCAGAAGGACGGCGTCGAGGAACAGTTTCTAACCGTTCAACTTTTAAGTTATGAAGTTATATAAGCCTCATCAAGACAGAAAGAATACCTAAGTTGTTTGTTATTTTATTTGCCTCTTTGTTTTGACTATTGTAAAGCCCTCTTTTCTTTCTTGCATGTGTAAAAGTTTGTTATTTTATTTTGAGCAAACACATCTCTCGTCTCTTCAACTGTAAGTAATGTAAGTTATAAAATGTCTGTTTAAAGCGTCTAGTGGCTTGATAGATAAACAAGGAAGGAAGCCACGACAGATACACTCTGTGAGTTTCTCCTCCGTACCGATCCCGCCCAGTCCAGTCGGTCCGATGAGCTGCATCAGCTGGTTGTGGCTCATATTACCCAGAAGGCTTTGCAGGCCGCCCTCACCTGCACGGGAGAACAAGAAAATCCAGCATGACAATTAAGAAAATGTATAAAGAAAGCGTAACTAGACAGTATGAAGTGGACTTGTGATGGTTTTTGTTTCAGTATTTGTAACTGTGACATAATAATGCTTTTATTTTACTTTTTTGGTTATTTAATTTTTTTCTTTTTTAAGAAGGGGCAGGTAAAATGAGATGTACTTCTCCCTGCTCCTTTCCACCATGCGCTATAAAAACTAAACTGAAAAAACAACCAGTATACGTGTACATGTTGAGTTTATTTAATCAGAATCAGAATCCCTTTATTAGTCCCACAGAGGATACATGTACATTGTTACAGCAGAAAGAGCCAGAGACAGCTTCATGTTACCTAAAGCATGCATACAACAAAGTATTAAAGATTAAAAAAAGAAATGATAATAGGTGTTATAGTCTGTGTTTGTTGTGGGGGGTCTACTAGGGGTCGTGGTGGTTATATAGTCTGACCGCTGCAGGAAGGAAGGACCTGCGGTATCTCTCTAATGTGTAGGTGGTCCAATACTTTTGTCTATATTGTGTATAATTGAGTATCATCCGCATAACAATGAAAATGTCCCGAGTGATTCCTTATTGCCTAAAGGAAGCGTATATAATGTGAACACAATAGGTCCAAGCTCTGAGCCCTTATGCTTTGCTGTGGCAGAACTGGCTGGATCAAATCAAACAGAACTCTAAACACATTTTCAGCTCTGCACACAATCTGCAATTCAACTCTGCACTTTCTAAAACACTGCACACGGTTCTCTGAGTAACACACAGAGATCTGACATATTCACCTGTCAGCCATTTTCAACACACTGCCATTAAACATGCTACACATATGAGCCAATGAACAGATACACATGCCAGCTGACCGTTAACGCCTGGCTGCTTTACTGCTGACTCATCAATCAGGATATAAGTACAAGTGGGATATTTATTTAAAAAATCAGTTTTTTTATCACAGAGCTGAGAAAATAATATTTATTTAAAAAAAATCAAATATCCTGTTAATGAAATACACAAGAAAAAGAAAAAAGATTTAAGAACAAATTAACATTAAATATAAGCAAAACAAATATTATGCTATTTGGAAAACATAAAACAAATCCTCAGGTGCAATTAATACTAGATAACTTAAACATAGAAAGAGTATATGAAATGAAGTTCCTTGGTGTGGTTTGAGAGCACAAGATCAGCTGGAAACCTCATATCAATCATGTAAAAGCTAAACTGGCTAAGACTATCTCAATATTGGGGAAAGCAAGACACATTCTGGACTACAACTCATTATGCTCTGTATAATACACTCATATTGCCATGTCTGAGTTACTGTGTGGAGATTTGGGGAAACACTTACAAAACCAACCTACAGCCGTTATGCACATTACAAAAAAGGGCTATAAGAATAATCAATAATGTTGGATATCTTGAACACACTCATTCATTATTCTTGAAGTCACACACACTGAAGTTTACTGATCTGGTTACATTTAAAACGGCACAAATCATGTACAGAGCAAGACATCATCTACTTCCTAGGAAATTACAAACATTGTTCATAGACAGAGAGGGCGGGTATAATTTGAGAGGAAATCTACATTTGAAACAACTCAAGGTCAGAACAACTGTGAGAAGTATGAGTAGAACAATCTGTGGGGTGATTTGATGGAACGGTTTGGAGCAGGAGTTCAAACAAAGCACAAATATAATTCACTTTAAAAGGATGTACAGAAACACTTTCTTGGAAAACTATGAGAATGATTTAAGGTGATTGAAGATGAGAAATGATTGTAAATGTATGTATAAATGTAAATATGTAAGTAGGAATAACTTGCAGAAATGATTTAAAGGATAATCATTGATCAGCGGTAAGGGGTGGGAATTAATAAGCATTTGCTTCCTCCCGCTCCCTTTCGGACACATATGATTTATTATTATTATTATATGAATATTGATAAATACTGTATTCTAACAATACGGTATTCTGTTTTCACATTTGTTATTTTTTATTTGTTTTTTTAATCTGTTCGAAATAAAGATGGAAATGAAAAAAAGTGAAATGAAGTCGTTAATTCATGAGAAAAGCACTCGTAGAAAGATTTGAAATAAATGTAAATAAAATGTAAATAAAATGTCCAAAGAAAGTATTCAGAGTAATTCTTATTACAGTTTTATAATTGTTTTATATATTCTCAAATGACTGCTTTGACTGCAGCTTGAGAAACTTCTGGATTCAGTCTGAAAGCATCCTTTTTTAACTTTAAACATGATCTTTAATAATGTTGTAGTTTAGTTTAACTCTGAGAGGTGGACTGGCTGGACTCCTCACTGGGACTCTGGTTCTGGACCAGCTTGCAGGGTCCAGGAGTTCTTGGAGAGAAGGAGCGCTTCCTGCCGCAGGACTCGGGGGATGGGAGTTCCTGAACATGGAGAAACAGCTTCAGTTATTATGCTCCAAATATCTGGAACAAAGTCACAGAAAGAATGTGTCTGCAGCTCAGAGAGTCCTGCTGGGAACCCACACATGTTGAGGAGCCCAAAGTGTGATGAGAGAAATGTACAGTACGGGTCCCCAGCACATAGAAGCTTCCGGATGCTAACCTGCATATGTTGGGAGAGCTTTACAGATCAGGAGAGGAACTAAGTACATTTACTCAAGGACTGTACTTAAGTACAATGTTGAGGTACTTGTACTTTACCTGAGTATTTCCATTTTATGCTACTTAGTAGTTCTACTCCTCTACAGTTCAGAGGTACATGGTGTACTTTTACTCCACTACATATATTTAATACCTGATATGATCAATAATTATAAAACTTATATTATTCTGAAATGGACCAATCTGCACAATAGGCGCGTTCACACCGGAGTACTTTTCACCGTACTTTTCGCATTTAGTTCCGTTAGTACCCCTTATGTCGCGTTCACACCAAAAAGAGTATTTACAGATGGAGCATCTTATTTCAGACTCCAGCATACAGCTTCCTGCCTACTACCAGCCAGTTACCTGCCTAAGACCTGCCAAAGACCAGTATCTGGGAATGTTAAGCCCTCCCACTATTTTCCAAGAGGGCGTTGCCAGATTTTCAATTTCAGGATTTAACCAGGAGATGGCGCTATATATTAAATAACTATGGCCAAACTAAGATTTAGTTTTTCACAAGAGAAAATGCAGATATTATATAAAAAAAAAGTTAAAATCTTGTTTTTAATGCCCCAAGAGCAATAAAAACACTTGTTAAAAAAATCCTGAGTGAGGCTTTCATAAATTGCATTTAGCTGATGCTTTTCCAAAGCGACTTACTATTTAATAAATGATAAATGATTATTCATAACAAATATGAGTGATGTGTGATTATTATTCATGCTATATACTGATATAGGGCCTAGCTACTTAAAGCAATCAATCCTGCAAATTAACCCTTAGTTTTTCAATATAGTTATTCAGACAATGTGAGTAGAAAGACAGAAATTCTGCTCCCACCTAAGGCCAACGTTGCAATATTACAACATTTCCCTAAAAACTTACCAAAACGTAAACATTTTTAAAACTCTTTCATTTCTGCTCCAGAGGCCAGGGGTTCAATTGGGATTTGATATGTGGGGGGGCTCTGTTAGAAGGTGCGACGGGGGAGGGGGGAGAGAGTTATGGCGCGTTTCCACTACACGGCCTTGCTCGGCCTCTCTCGGTATGGCTAGGCCTCGTTAGGACTGGCTCACTTTATGGCGCATTTCCATTACAGTTTAGGAACTGGGGTAGTATCTATAGTAACGCAGTGTAGGCGGAGCCGTGACGTCATCTTCAATGAGAACCCCAGAAAAACAACACAGCCGTTAGCTGTTAGCACTCAGAGCTCACAGCTCCTCATATATGTTCAGAAACTAGACAAAAGTTAAACAAGTACAAACCACAGACTGCCTGTGTCATGGTGAATACAGTCGCTGCTTTATTTATGTCTGTATAGGCCGTTGTTGTGAGTGTGGACGGTCGGAGCATATACTGCGTTAGCTTAGCCAATCTCCATTTAGAAAACACGCATTTTAAAAGGTTTTTCGCCTGCCGTCTGTCTGCAGACTTGACAAAACATTAATTCATGGTTTTTACTAACCGGTATCAGTATGTTGTTACTTCGGCATCATTTTGAAACGTGTATTACAATTAAATCACGGTCAAATATGTCCATCTTGTTGTAGTTGTAGCCCCCTTGCCAGCGATTCTCTCTCTAGTTTAGCATACTCAGCCCGACTCAGCCTCGTTGTCTCTGCCCTAGACCCACGATTTTATGAGGCCAGAAAAACTGTGAATTAGGACCCGCCGGCCGGTATTAGGCCAAGTGGAAACGCAACCAAAAACGGGCCGCTGACGTCACAGCCCTCTTAAACCGTGCTCCGCGCTGTAGTGGAAACGCGCCATTAGACGCTCGTGAATTGTCAACAGGGGGGGGGTTGACATCAGAGCATCGTCCTATGGGCTTAGCCCCGGACAGGTACAACAGGTATTCACTCAGAGGGGGGTAGGTACTAAATGCCACCATTTACATGTAGGCAAACAAAATCAACATACAGTAGGGGGGTGGGGGATGGTGAATGTTTGTAAACACAATCCCCAGGATGTGTCCTTATCAAACCAAAACAAATAGAAAATGCAGATATTACACTCAGACATTGGAAAAGTCTATGTTAAAAAGCCTCAGTCATGTTCAGCTATGTTACTATTTATAATGTTATTGTTGTTACAACAGAAGATGTTTTCTTTTGGTGCACTTTGAGGTCAAAATTAAGAGATTTATGGATACCGCTGGAAAAAGCTGCATATGCCGAGCCTGTACGTAGCGCTGTAACTTCCTCCACAAAAGCAGCCTTCTGTTTATTCAACGTGGTGGGGGCCGAGGGAACCGGGCAGAGTTTTTCGCCGGTCAACGTGTGTGAAAGTTTAAATCTTCCTTATTGAGCTTTAAAACAAATGAATAATGACTATATAATAATAAAATAAACACCGGCTGTTGTTATGCCTGCTGTAACGTTAAATTACTCCGTTCTCCGCTTAAGTAATTATGCCGTTACAAGCTTCATAGTTGTATTTATCATCTAAATTTGCCGAAACTAGTTTAATATTCTGAAAGCCAAGACTTTGTTTATTTGAAATCAGATGAAAACAAACTGTAACGGACCCTGCCGTGTTATCTTGATATTTCCGGCACAGACCCTTTCATACCGGCAATGCACGATAGAAACAACAGGAACTGCGACAGCATAGATATGCGAACACAAACCTACAGACTGCTGGAGAAGAGATATCACAGGTTGGGACACACACATTCCGATGGCCAATTAGTTTTAAACAGAAAGTATAGCCTACTCAACATAGGGGGGTGGGGGCTGGTGAACGGTATGGTCAATGTTTGTAAACACTGACATTTTGACTTTATTTGTCATATTTGGAGCGTTATTAGAATGAAACAGCCAGGTCGTGACTCACAAAAAAAAAGTGTTACTTCACTAACTGTAAGCTTGTCACTCAGAGTAACCTACAGTTAACTTAACTGTTGGAAAATACACACAGCTGAGAGCTGCCGTTTCATTCTGACTGTTAAAAACGGTAACAACGGACTATTTTTCTTAGCGGATGCATGTCAATTTAAATCAATACATACAACTATTTTTTCAATCAATAAAAACATTTTCTAAATCCATAAAAGCATTTCAATTAATATTGGGAGTCATGTCGTTACTTTGTTGAGAATGTGGCCATGTAATAAGCGGGATAATTTGCAGCGACTTGGTCATTATGGGGAAGAATAACACCCAGGGATCTTGATCTGCCTGACAAGTTTACTGAGTTACTGAGTTTAGGCACGTTAATAACATTTGAATGAAGTTGAATACAGTATATTCATATTTGTCAGTGATTTCATGTCAATTCGGCGAACATAAACATAAATGATCGTGATTAAATTAGGATTACAAATCGAGAGCCGGCTGCATTTCCTCTCGTTCGTTTTTTTCGACTAAACAACATTATTTTGTTAAATAACAACATGGTGATGTTTTGTAAATGATTACATGTCTTATTTAGCACAGACTATGATACTATCCGTGACATATGGATCTTAACAAAGATCTGCTATACATTAGTACCAGACATACTGTACATTGTGGTGATTGACATTATTCACCCACGGATCTATGGGTTGGGGTATTGTTCCGCACGGACATTTTAGTGAACCGGACCAGCTGTTTCCGCCGGTCTTCGCTTCCCAGGCATGAAGTTGTTTACATGTGTGTTCAGATGCTAAATAAAAGTTTAGCTTGTACTTTTGATACCCCGCCTCCGACTCCCGTCTCTCGGCACCACAACATCCAGTTTACTGTATCGAAGTTGATTTCACATGAGCTCCAGTGTTGAACCCCACTGCACCCCCTGGTGGATCAATGATCCATTGCAGCTGGCTTCACAATAATTACATTTATTTATCACGGGGGCGGTATCAAGTCAGACTGGGGGCCGGCTCTTCATCACGAACCGATCACGGGCCGATCACGGACCAATCACGACCCTCGCGTTTCAAACTGTCTGAAATAAGATGCTCCATCTGTAATTTCGGGAACTTTTACCCCCATTTTTAGTACCTGCTGAGAGATGGTACTTTCCTGGGGTAAAAAAGTGCCCCAGTTCTGATTGGCTGGGCGAATTGCAAACCACGCCCCGTACAACTCTGAAATGTTTTGTAGAGCCGCCATTTTATTATCCTTGCATGAGCATTATTAGCATTAGCATTATTAGCATTAATAATGTGTAACTTGCTGCAGTTAAATACCATCATACTATGTGCAATATATACATCATATACATAGGCATTAATAACTGTGTAATATATACCTGGCTGCTAAATCCTAAGAACTGTTACAGGATTTGTATTTTGGAAAGTATTTTTCTTTTACTTTTATTTTTTTTATTATATTTTTTATTATATCGTAACTTAGTACTTTGTTTTTCTTAACACAGGTAACATTAAGCTGTCTGTGGCTCTTTCCTGCTGTAACGATGCAAATGTCCCCTCCGTGGGACTAATAAAGGTATTCTGATTCTGATTCTGATTAGCATTTTTTTTTTTTTTTTTAGCCTTTATTTAACCAGGTTAAAAAATCCCATTGAGATCAACGATCTCTTTTTCAAGGGAGACCTGCGGTACATTGGTTACACATAAAAACAACAGAAAACAAAAGGACATCACAACATAAATTACAGGGGTATACATTAGCAACCTATTTACAGTGACAGGTATCCATTAACATTTCATCCAGCCGTGCTTTAAAATGATGCAAGGGAATCAAAATGCTCAGTTTCAATGTTTTTTGCATAGTGTTCCAAGCTAGAGGAGCAGCGCACATAAAAGCTTTAGTACCTAAAACAGTCCTAGCACTTGGCACATGTAATAAGAACACATCCTGGGATCTCAGGCAATAGCTACTTGCCACTCTCTGTGAGATCAAAGAGCAGATATAAGTCGGTAGTTTACCCAGCATGGCTTTGTATATGAATATGTACCAATGACTGAGCCTCCGACCAGTAAGTGAAGGCAGACCTGCCTTGGCATACAGGGTACAGTGATGAGTAAGTACTTTACAGTTAGTAACAAATCTCAGAGCACTGTGATAGGCGGCATCTAACCTTTCCAGGCAATGGGCAGGTGCATTCATATAGATCAAATCACCATAGTCTAGCACAGGTAAAAAGGTCACAGTGACTAGCCTTTTTTTGGCTTCAAAAGAGAAACAGGACTTGTTTCTGAAAAAGAAACCTAGTCTAACCCTCAGCTTTTTAAGCAGATTAGTGACCTGAAGTTTAAAAGTAAGACAATCATCAAGCCAGATACCAAGGTATTTATAACAGCTAACCACTTGGAGTACTTGTCCTTGTATAGTCACAATATCCATTATTAGCATTAGCATTAGCCCAGCGCACAAACACAGAGAGACTAACTTATGGCAACACAAAATAAAACATGGGAGCGGTGGAGATGAGGAGGTGTTGGCGTTCTGGCGATTTACTCGGAAAGCTTCAGTAGAAGCTGCTGGGACTCCCAGCAGCTTCTACTGAAGCCAGTCCCCAACTCCGGGGACTTCCGGCCGGGGACTCCGGGTGGCAGTATACGCCGTGAAGTTGTTTGCGGCCTGCCAGTAAACCCAAAGCAGAAGAAGACGAAGTGACGTCAGCAGCGTAATCTTCCCTCAGGGAATTTATTCCGGTGTGAACGCGATCTGTACTAAATGCCCTGGGGTAATAAGTGCCGGCACTGAGTACGGCAAAGTACTTGGTGTGAATGCGGCTATTGACTACTTTTGGTACTTTAACTATATTTTGATGCTAATACTTTTCTACTTGTATTGAGTAACATTTGAATGCGGGCCTTTTACTGTAACAGAGTATTCCTACACTCTTGTACTTCTACTTTTACTGAAGTACCAGATCTGAGTACTTCTACTTTTACTGAAGTACCAGATCTAAGTACTTCTACTCACGCGTCACTGTTTTGATAGACAGTTGTTGTGAAGAGAAACAGCCAAAATGATGAAGAGAGAAAAACAAGAGTGTTGTTTTCCTCTGAGGACATGCTCCATGAAAGAGTTTCATATCTTGATGAATGGAGGATATTCAGTACTCACAGTTCTTCTGGATCTTGGCTCTGATCGTCTCATCATATCTGATCCTGTAGGGATGAACACAATCCAACAGTTATGGATCCAGTTTAAAATAAGTGTTTGTTCTTTGAGTCAGCTTCAGAGTCCTGACTGATCTCATGCTTTACATCCCATCATATCTTCTCTGCAAACACTACGACTGACTGCCACAGCTCTCAGCTGCATTACAGGAAGTAACAGTCATTAGTCAAGGAGCTAAAAACATCCCATCAAAAACAGACTACCTTTTCCACTCTTCTGTCAAATCCCATATGTCTGGTGGAAAGTTGATTACTTACTAAATGTGGCTTTGCATTTTCAGCTGGCCTTCTATAGTTGATGGAAGAATGAAAGAGCCTGCAGTCAGTGGGTAACATCACTGATCTGTTGTGATTCCCCAGTGAGAGAAACACCTCCCTGTGTTTCATACAATACTGCTGAACCAGCAGAGACCCCTTACTGACCTGAGGGTCTCCAGTCTGCAGTCTGGACTCTCCAGAAGATCTCTCAGCAGCTTCTCTCCTGAATCCTGCAGAGTGTTGTAACTCAGGTCCAGCTCTCTCAGATGGATGTTGGACTTCAGAGCTGAGGCCAGAGCAGAACAGCTGATCTCTGACAAACTGCAGCCCCTCAGTCTGAATAAAGAAAACATGATGAGGATACAAATCAGTTTATAATCCAATCAGATGTTACTCAACATTTAAATGAATCTGAACAGAAAATTATGTCTACTTCAGAAAGTGAACTTTATCATGTAAAACTAAAATGACTTCAGATGACCTTTATTCAGACGTTATCGTTTACTAAATATTAAATACATAGATTTAATTTTTACAACTAACATCTATTTCAGTTACTTTAAGAAACAGTCAACATGTATGTCTGCAGTTCTTACTTCTTACTCTTAAAAATGAAATATGAATATAAGGACATTTACAACTTTATGGCTGTAAATTATTAATGAATATAAATGAGGTTAAATTCCAAAGTGAACATGTGAGATCTCCAGCAGTAACAGAGAGTCAGTGAACTGACCTGAGAGTCTCCAGTCTGCAGTCTGGACTCTCCAGAAGATCTCTCAGCAGCTCCACTCCTGAATCCTGCAGATCGTTGCCACTCAGGTCCAGATGTCTCAGATGGATGTTGGACTTCAGAGCTGAGATCAGAGCAGAACAGCTGATCTCTGACAAACTGCAGTACTCCAGTCTGAATAAAGAAAACATGATGTAACTTTAGAAAACAATGTTCCTGTTTGAAATAACTCCAGGTTTAATAATCTGTTCAGAGTGAAACAGGGTTTTAATGTCAGAGATGATGCAGAAACAATCCACTGATAATCTGGAACTTTAACTTTGATCAGATGTTGAACAACTCCTTCATCTCCCTCACAGCTCATCAGTACTGACAGCATCTCCACTGACTCCTGGAGCACAGAGTGAGTCTGTGGAAGCTCAAACTCTCTCCCTCACACATTCACCTTCTCTTTGTTACTCTGATCAATATTCAGACATTAGCAAAAATGGAAAAAATGAAAATAACATTGTATTTGTTCAAATTCAGAAAATCATAAACACAAACAGATCAATATGAACTGCAGTCAGTGAACTGACCTGAGAGCCTCCAGTCTGCAGTTTGGACTCTTTAGTCCAGAACTCAGCAGCTCCACTTCTGAATCCTGCAGCTCGTTCTCACTCAGGTCCAGATCTCTCAGATGAGAGGGGTCAGACTTCAGAGCTGAGACCACGACTTCACAGAGAGGCTCTGAGAGTCCAAAGCCAGCAAGTCTATAATAAAACATATATTACAACATGTGTTAAAAAAGAGGAAACATTATATTAACATCAAGCATGATGTTCTGATAGACCTTTGCTGTTAGTCCATTTAATATAATATATAATAATATATGATAATAGAGTGTAATGAGTTGTCAGTGTGATCTGATCACATGTCTGTGCTCCTGCTGTCACTGACTGTTACCAAAAGAAACAGAAATTAAATGAATCACTTGACAATATTAGAGATGTACATATTTAAATGTTAGTTAATATGTGGATGTGAATGATGGATGAAGGATGTTTTGGCTTCTCTGAGCATCTGAACATTTATTGCGCACACAAACACAATTAACAAACCAATAAAGTTTCAATATGTTCAACTTGATAGCATCAGATGTTCCCAGTATATCAGCATTAAGACATAACTCTGTTATTGGTGGGAAATGATATAGATCTGATTTTAAACTCTAACACATTGTGATAAAAACGTGTTTAATGATAAAGAAACTACTAAAGTAATAATAACATGTTTCTGTGATAACTGTAAGTCCTGCTGTGTGGTGTGATCACATATTGAGAAACCTCTAAAGTCCTTCATGTGTTTGACATGTCGCCTCCATCACTCAATATGAAGAGAGGAACGCTTCAGTTTAACTATTATTATAAATAAATAGAAGATCAGTGTTGGTTTTATTTTCTCAGTATTTAAACAGCAGAAATGTTATAGTGTTTATTTGAATAATTAAACTCCTGATCCACATTAGTTTATAAAGTTAATCACATCTGGACTTACTTGACCTTCGTGCAGTTCCTCACAGCTGGAATCAGTCTTCGTCGTCCCTCCCATGATGTGTTGTACTTCTTCAGGTCCAACTCATCCAGAACCTCCTCTGACATCTGCAGCATGTAGGCCAGAGCAGAGCAGTGGATCACAGAGAGTTTCTCTCTGATCTGTTCTCTGACTTCAGGAACTCTGTGATCTCCTGATGTACTGAGTGGTCCTTCATCTCTGTCAGACAGTGGAAGATGTTGATCATCCTGTCAGGAGAGGAATAACTGATCATCCCCTTCAGGTTGCTGATGGCTCTCTGGATGGTTTCTGGTCTGTTGTCTGTGCGACCCAGCAGGCCTCCTAACAGTCTCTGGTTGGACTCCAGAGAGAGGCCGTGGAGAAAGCGGACAAACAGGTCCAGGTGGCCATTTTCACTTTGAGGGATTTCTCCATGCTCCCTTCAGGATGGGATCCAGGGATGGGTAATCATCATCACTGATGTTGCTATAGTCTCTCTGCAGGAAGTCCTTCAGTACCTCTGTGTCTCTGTTGGTGTAACAGTGCAACATGTAGACTGCAGCCAGAAACTCCTGAATGCTCAGATGAACAAAGCAGTAGACTGTTTTCTTGAAGATCACTCTCTCTCTTTTGAAGATCTCTGTACAAACTCCTGAGTGCACCAAGGCCTCGTTGACGTCAAGACCACAGCGCTGCAGGTCTTCTTGGTAGAACATGATGTCTCCTTTCTCCAGATGTTCAAACGCCAGCCTCCCCAGCTTCAGAAGAAGCTCCCTGTCAGCCTCCGTCAGCTGCTGTGGACTCGTCTCATGTCCCTCTTCATACTTCTGCTTCTTCCTCTTGGTCTGGACCAGCAGGAAGTGTGAGTACATGTCAGTGAGGGTCTGGGGCAGCTCTCCTCTCTGGTCTGTAGTCAACATGTGGTCCAGAACTGCAGCAGTGATCCAGCAGAAGACTGGGATCAGACACATGATGTGGAGGCTCCTGGAGCTCTTGATGTGAGAGATGATTCTGCTGGACAGGTCTTCATCACTCCATCTCTTCCTGAAGTACTCCTCCTTCTGGGCGTCAGTGAAGCCTCGTACTTCTGTTACCCTGTCCACACACTCAGCAGGGATCTGATTGGCCGCTGCAGGTCTGGAAGTTATCCAGACGAGAGCCGAGGGAAGCAGCTTCCCCCTGATGAGGTTTGTCAGCAGCACGTTGACTGAGGACTGCTGAGAGACATCAGACACAACCTCATTGATTCTGAAGTCCAGAGAAAGTCTGCTTTCATCCAGGCCGTCAAAGATGAGCAGCACTTTGCAGACAGCCAGCTGCTCTGCTGTGACCTTCTGTAAGGTTGGATGGAAAACATGGAGCAGCCTGAGAAGACTGTACTGCTCACCTTTGATCAGGTTCAGCTCCCTGAAGGAGAGCGGGATCACCAGACTGACATCTTGGTTTTCCAAACCCTCGGCCCAGTCCAGAGTGAACTTCTGCACTGAGAAGGTTTTTCCAACTCCAGCGACTCCGTTGGTCAGGACCGCTCTGATGAGAGTCTGTTGGTCAGGTAAGGCTTTAAAGATGTCCTGGCACTTGATTGGAGTGTCATGGAGGGGCTTCTTCTTGGAAGCTGTCTCCAGCTGCCTCACCTCATGTTGGGTATTAACCTCTTCACTCTGGCCTTGTGTGATGTAGAGCTCAGTGAAGATCCTGTTGAGGAGGGTTTCACTTTGATCAGTTCCTTCAGTCACATGTTCACATCTCCTCCTCAGACTGAGCCTATGTTCATCTAAAACCTCCTGCAGACCACTATCTGCTGGAAGAGAAGGAAACGTGAGAGAATGAGGGAACATAAAACATATAATTATAACATAAAACAAAAAAAACAGACTGAGTTTAAATGTTTTATAAACAGCTTACTGTCTATGCTCTACAACAGTATACTGTTCAAAAAAAATGAACCAGGAAGAGGAATAAAACGCTGCATGAGTTCGGCCTCTTACCTCGTACAGTTCTGGTCTGACTGGCTGTCTGCAGTCCAGCTCTGGTCCTGGATCTTTCTCCACACTGGGGACAGGAGGGGTCTCCTGATGGAGGGCGCTGCTCCCAGTATGAGGTGATGCACTGTCTGCAGAACCAGTGTCCACAGCTGGTAGAGACTGGATCCTTCAGGACGTCCTGACACAGAGCACAGCTGGACACTGCTCCTCCACAGGAACACCACTCTTCCTCTTCCGTCTGTGGAGATGAACACATCCTTTACAGCACGTCACATTAGTGGAGCTGATTCTCACCAATGGGCAGAGCGTCACAAACTTCACTCTCAAGATGAAATGTGTCACGCTGCACGAATACGCAGGTGACATGAATTTCACCTCTTCACTTTCTTGGTGTCTCCAGGCACGGATCTGGGTCTTTGCATTGACTCTACATGTAATCACACAAAGCTCTGTTATATCTGCTAATGCTAAACACAACCAGCTCTCGTTCACTCAAACGTCACTCTTAACCTCTTAAGCCCTGAGCCTGTTTTTCAGGTCTCAGGCTCGAAAATGACATTCCCAGAACAAATGACCATATCTTCCCTTCTAAAATGGTTAAATTAATAATCTTTTTTCTCAAAGTAATGATAAACCTGTGAGTTGGATGTAGAAAAGTCAGAATCAATATAGATGTTTTTTATTTTAAAGAAAATTCAGATTTTACATAGTAAAAAACTGTAAATTATAGTGTCCGTCCAAAAATTCTTTTTTACTTATAGTGAATAATACCCTTGGATGGGGTTAGTAGACTAAAAGCTTTTGGAATCCAAAGTACAACATATGATAAGTACCCTGTATCAAGATTGATGCAAAACAAGTGAAATTTGACCTTTTTAGAGAGATTTAGCCAAAAAAACCCACTTCTGGGTCATTTGGGTGGATTTGACCTATCTCTGGCCCCCCTTAATCGATTTTGATGAATGAAATCTCTTTATAACCGCTAGAGCCAATGGACTCGAGGGAAAGTTATATACACACCAAAACGTTAACAAATAAGGAGTGAGAGTGACGCGTTACCAAAACCGGAAGCTGCATACTCTGGTGGCTACCATTAGCAGCTAACTTTTCCGCTCCGATTTTTACATAAAAATGGAATTATGGATTATAAATAATTTCTTCAAAGGCACAGGTACATCACTATGGATCAACAGTTGTAGCATTTTTTTTTTCGTTTTAATGCCATTGAACACGTCTTTTGACCTAATTGACAGCTATGGTGAGACGATCTGCTGTAAAAGCTCCGTAAAGGTACGTGTTGTGATGTCTGTGTTTGCTTCCCCTGTCGCAAGTTCGGATCGCTCAGTGATGATACTATACCTAAATAATCAGTGGAGTCTCAGCTTTAATCGGCTATATTGTATGTGCAGCTACGATAAGTAATACGGGTATCTTTATCTTGAATTGTGTGCCGCAGTGCGTTAGAATTTTTTCGCTCAGGGGTCATTTAGACCCTTCTTATGAGACTTGTGTTTTGTTTTGGTAAAATGGTTCATATCTTCAGTTAGCTGAGATTCTTCCCGTTAATCTGGTGCTACACATTAATAGTTTCATAAATGTTAAGAAGCCCTGAGAAATTATCTCGAAAAAAAAACGGTGGGAGGGGTCCAATGGGGGGACCGCCGTGCTTAAGAGGTTAAAACCTTTGTATGCCACTGATACAATGATGCTATAAATGCATATTGAAATATCCTCAAATAATGTTAGCTTGCTGTACTCTGCTGCCTTTGTTCTGTACTATACTGCACACATGATATTATTAAAGAACAGTTTAATATATTAGATTATATAAAAACTGGATCCTCTTCAGGTCAGGTTACAGCAGAAACTCTTACTTTGTGTCTGAGGGTCCAGGTTCATTACTGAAGAGTGGAGGAAAGTCTTTAGACCGGTCACTCTTCAGAGACAGCCAGCTGGGGACTGGAGACTCTGCTCTCTGTCTGTGGAAACAACACATGTTTTAAACATCATTAGTTCATTCAGAGAGCACATTTTGACTTCTGTCTGTATGTAGATTATTTACTATCGCTGATGACGCCAGGGACCAAGAGTTTAAACTTTGTTACTGTACTGTTACTAAGTTTGTTTACTGCGATCATTAAAGAACAGGTTAGATTATCAGATAACATACAAACTGGATCCTCTTCAGGTCAGGTTACAGCAGAAACTCTTACTTTGTGTCTGAGGGTCCAGGTTCATTACTGAAGTGTGGAGGAAAGTCTTTAGACCGGTCACTCTTCAGAGACAGACAGCTGGAGACTGAAGATGTGTCCTCTTCCTCATCTTTAAAACCACTCATCTTCTCCAGTCTGAGAGAAAAACCAGTAACACTGAAGACGAACACACACCACACACACACACACACACACACACACACACACACACACACACACACACACACACACACACACACACACACACCACACACACACACACCACACACACACACAACACCACACACACACACCACACACACACACACACACACACACACACCACACACACACACACACACACACACCACACACACGTTTCAATCATAACCATCATAATAATAAACTTGTGTTATGATATTAGGGTCATGCAGAGTCAGGCAGCTGTCCCTTTAAGAGAGAGAGAGAGAGAGAGGGGGGGGGGGGGTGGCGCGTGCATGTGTGTGCGCATGGTAGAGCGAGAGAGAGTGAGTGAGCGGTGGTGTGTGTTTTTGAAGTGAACGAAACAGCAGCAAAGGTCTGTCGTGTGTCTTCAAAGTTAGACCTGTAACAAAGACCTTAATAAATGCAACGGCCTCCCAAAGAGAGCTCGCCTTATTGAAAAGTGGGTTATTGAACCCGAAGTTTGTTGCTTCGGCCCTGGAAGACTGCAGAGTCACCCCTGTTTCCTCCACTACGGTCTGGGAGCCGACAGGAAAGTTTAACACTTGGTTAAAATACATCAAATCAGTCAGACTTCAGACAGGCCGCTCCCCATTTTGACTGCGCTGCATGGGCTGTCACATGTTATGTTGCTTTGATGAGTCCGAAAACAGGAAATAAAAAGAGTTTACACCACTTGCAGAAGTCTCTTTGGACTCTAAGACGCTGATGTTCTGACATCCAGTAAAACAGAGTAAATGTGGATCTAAAGCAGATCCTGGTGTTAACACTCACCCTGTTGTCCTCCTGCTCCGTCGAGCTGTAAAATGGCTTCTGGCACTCTGACAAGTCTGACTTCATACTTTCACTTTCAACTTCCCTCCCTCCCTGTCTGCAGCGCGCGCCCCCCCCCCCTCTCTCTGTTTCATAACCAGCCTTATCAGCTGAACCAGTTCACACACAGGGACTATGTTCAGTGAGATAGAAATAGAGCTAAACACAAGCTCAACAAAGTTATTGAAATAAATATATTAAAACCACAGTGTGAAAATAACCCAGTAAACATCCTGCAAAACCTCACTTAATTTAAAGTGTGTAGGTATTTAAGTAGGCTACTCTAGTGTTAACGGTGCATAAGATTGTTCCCTATTATATATATATATTTGTTTCTGGATTAATAACCCTGCTGCATTGATTGCATACTGTATGTTCCCAGAATACAGAATGTGTGCCTCTGCATGTTGAGGTTACAACCACATTAACATTTACTCTTCACAATTAACTTAAGATGAACACAGCTGTGTTTAAATTATAGTTAGATCAAGAGGTTAATAGACCTTTTTTAAATTGATTTCTAATGATTTCAACCCACCATTGAGCGCTGTTAAAAAGCAACAAATTAAACATCAGATAAAAAGAGAACCATTGATGCCTGAGCTGGACTGATCCACAAAAAAACAAAAAAAGGCTTAATTTAATCCAATGTTTTGATGTCTAAATGTCCTCCAATTCTGGAATGATCCAAATAAAAAGTGAGTCAAGCTCCAGCAAGAGGACAATATTTAAATGTTATCAGGCCTTCAACAACATTTTGGTACCACTTTACACAGGGACTATGTTCAGTGAGATAGAAATTAAGTTAAAAACAAGCTCAACAAAGTTATTGAAATAAACATATTATACCACAGTGTGAAAATCACCAAGTAAACATCCTGCATTCAAAACCTTACTTAAGTTAAAGTGTGTAGGTATTTAAATACTCTAGTGTTAATGGTGGATTAAATTGTTCCCTATATATATATTTGTTTCTGAATTAATAACCCTTGCATTTATTGCATATTACTGTATTTACCCATAATATGAATGCAGTGGCGGAGGTGGGGGGTGAATCCTGGCCACCCTATTGGCCACCCCAAACACCCTCACCACACCACACAGCCGTCCGTAGCGTCACTAGTTTTCCACGTGCGGAACCATTCCTGTAATATACCAGAGCACTGCCGGAACACTTTCGCTGCGTCATATCCGACCTGCGCAGTGTGCGCACCTTACTGCTCCACGACCACGAGTGCCGTTCTCGAGGCGCGCATGCCATTTTCGGCTGGCAAGTTAACCACAGGTAAGCTATAATATTAATATCAGAGGCGAGATTGCTTTCCGACTGGTTTTGTAACATTGATTATCCCACCCTTAAATTTATATTAAGCAAAGTATGAGCTAACGTTTTTATGCATTGTACAAATTCTTAGGTGACGTTATGTAAAGGACTCTCTGAGTGATTCGATTGTAAACTTTAGTCTAAGTTATCTCAGTGGGTCTCAAACGGTTTGGTCATCTATGTAAACAAATATTAATAGAAATCATTCCAATGTGTACTATTGGTCAGTAAAAAAAAAAACACACAGTAAGGGAGTGATTAGTGATTAGTAAAATATGCATAAATAAAAAGAAAGAATGCAGACTAGGTAAGATAAAGATAGGAGAGAGGAGTTTATCAAATATGTGTTATTGGTTGTGAGCATATTCTAATGGTTTTTTGATTGTTGAAATATATACAGTTCTGTTTCATATGAGTGTTGAAAACTGTATCCATAAATCTCTTAAAGGTGGGGTAGGTAAGTTTGAGAAACCGGCTCGACAGTGGCGGCCGGTCCATAGGGGCGCTAGGGGCGCCGCCCCACCTCTTCCCATATTGAAAAAAATAATAATTAAAATTAAAATTAAAAAAAAAATATATGTTTAAAAGATATATATGTTTTATTTTTATTTTTAATGAACAAGGTAAATATTATATAATTGGTATCAGTAAAATGTATAATCTACAATAAAATCTCGTTTAAAATTGTGTTACGATGTCTAAGTTACTGATAA
>NW_022987714.1:0-7500 GCF_902827165.1 Trematomus bernacchii
CATATTTGGGCAAACATTGAAAAAAGCCCAAAAATCCCCAAAGAAATTTACCATAATTAAGGTTTGTTGCTATGTGGTTGTAATAGCTATAAGCTGCCGTTTGTTCGTTAAGAATGTGTATTTGTGAAGCAATGGGCCATTGGACAAATGAGCTTTCGGTCCAGTGGGACATGTTTTGGACTATTGGGGTGTTGGCCTTCAGATACCAGTGAACGGTTTTCTGTGTGAAACGCACACTCAGACACCATTGCCTAAAACAGTTTTATACTCTTCCAAAAAAATGCAGCAGTACCAGTAGAGTTTTCCTTTTCGTTATACCAAAATTGAGGAGAATTACATATCTTTAAATAAAATAGCCACTGTGCTAAACTTCATTGCCATTGCTAACCACTGTTAGGTCCTTGATGCGAGACACTCACTTTCCACAAATCTTTAGCGTTGCCTCCTTGTCCAGGATGGAGATCACATTGGGTAGTTCAACCTTTACCTCATATTTTGGCAAAACTGAAGGAGAGGAAAATGATTTAAAAATCGAACTGCTGAAAAGGAACATAGATCAAACATATCAATCATTTTGGTAATATTCAGCAAATAACTGCAGCAGACCGTATTCCTTGATGTCGAAGCTGTGGGATATTTTCTCTCCTTGGTCCGTTGTGGCAGTGATCACGTAGCTTCCCTGAACCGCCTCAGGAATCATGGGGTGGGAAATATCAAGGATACCGCTAACAAGGTTCCTATCCAACCACTGAGCAATGCGATTTGAATTGGGATCCTACATGAAGGCAGAGGCACATTTAAGGTTGAGTTTAGACCCAAAAATGAACTGTGGACTGATGGTGTCTCATGGTATCTACGCTCACAAGGAAGTTTTTCTATCCTTCATAATAAGGCAACAAAAACCTTATGGATTTTTTCCTGTAATAGTTACATCTTTTAAATTATTCAGATGGCAGACATTATAATACTTGTGAAAGTTAGTGTAAGTTCATGTCAATGTTTGTTGATTGGATTATATTTTTGGCACTACAACTAGGGGTCGCCATAATCAAATGAAAAGCCAGAAACAATTTTTAAATCCTGCCAATAGGGCCTTTAAAATGTTCTCAAAATAAAACACTGCATTTATCTCTATTAGTATAGAATGATATAATTAGCACGCAATGTGTATAAGGGTCTTATACAGCAAGCATTAGAGACAGCTTCTCATACTATAACTTTGTGTCATTCTTACCTGGAGCTCCACCACTTTGTACTGAAAAAGAAAAGAACATTTTCAGTTGCATGTAGAATTTGTACATTACATTATATGCAAGAAGAATACAACACAGAATATAAATCATTAGCTTTTTCAATAGCAAAAATTAACAATCCACTAACAGGAGTACTGGGTAATTGGTAATTAAAACAGTCATAGTTTTGGATGCAGTTTCATACAGTTAAAAAATAAAGATTATAAGATTATACATTTCAGCAGGGCACTAGTCAGTATAATATACAAAATGAATAAATGTCTGACTTTTAACATTTGATTTGGACATTTTGTTCCGTCATTTTATATATTTACAAATATTCAAATGTTTAATATGTTTTAGTTTAGAGACTCGTATAGTAGGTCAGACAGTATTACACATATTATTAAAGTTGGCTAGGCATGGGATGAATTCATGGCACAATTATCCGGTGAAAATGATTGCAATTAATAATATAATATAAATATACATACCAGTCGGCTACAGGAATGAAATTGGAATCCATCGAGACGATTCGGAATTGGACTGTAAATAAAAAGCAGGAAAAAAAAATAAAAATAGCATTAATGTTTTCTCTGAACATAAAACACAAACAGCAATACATAACATCGGTATGGGAAACAGAGAATCAATTCAATAAAACCCTACAGTACAGCCAGTGGGAGGAGGGACATTGATGGATAACTTGCATGGTACAAAGGCACTATTCTTAAAGGCCTAAGTTAGATAAAGTTTGCTAAGTTTCTAGTGATAGCGGACTGTGTGAAGCTATTTTAAAAAGCATATTTCTGAAGTTTTCCTATTGCGTTACACTGTAGACGGTGAAGTGTAGTCAGCCACAGTCTAGGGTTTATGAGAAACAATGTTTAAAAAAGGCACTGCAGCAATTAATATCGGCCTCTTTGTCAAGAAAGGGGAATTATTTAAAAAAGAAAACAGTCAAAATTAGATCAGCAGAATCTCTGAAGTAGTAAGGGACAAAAGGTCCAAAACACTGGATAATGTATATTTTTAATGCTACTCTATAGAATTAGTGATTCTTTAGTGATACCCCTGGTGCCTGGAAAACCCTTATACAGTATGTAATACTGGCTTTTCATGAAAAATCCCCAAACACAAGACAAAATAACCCTGATGACATCACTGAACTAGTCATTCTATTGAAGCTCCTCCAGAGCCATGGAGTGGGTAGGGTCTAATCATAGAGGATTTTATGGTAAAGATGACAAAGACCTTCTTTACCACTGACCTTTCGACACACAACCAATCAGATGAAAGCTGAATGAATGTGATTTTTTTGTGATATTTTTTGCATTAAACCTCCACCAAGAACTCAACCACCATCTTTCTGTGTGCTGAATTTAGTTATAATTCCTAAAGTTGTCACGTAGTGGCTCAGCATTATGTAGTCCAAAATTGTGCAAGTGCAGCTGAATCGGTAAGCATTGCAGAGGGGAGAATGTGGGCTGTATGAACAGTACGACTGCAGCAGAGCAGTCATTTTACCACACAGCAGGAAAAAAGTGAAGTACCACAACATGTGATACTAACCTTTCTGTCCAGGTTTGTAGATGGGTTTATCAGTCTGGATGATGTGGATGAAAGCAGGACGCTCAATCATGATTTTGGTTATCTTGCTCATCGAGACACCCTCACCCGTAATAGTGACATTAATGGATGCCACAGTTCTGTGATGCACTGTGGGGACCTGTAAAAGAAGAAAACATACATCTTTCAGAGAGGGTATATGACATGGCCCATATTATGCTTGTTGGGGTTTTGTCTTTCCTGTAGTGGGTTGCATACGTTTTTGTGCATTAAAACGCCTCCTTTGGACTCCTTTATTTACTTATTTGCTAGCGCTAATCTGTAAGCGGTTGACCTATCACAACGAAGCCAGCCAGTTTACCAATCAGAGCAAACTGAAAATGAGCATAATCTGGCCGCTTTAAAGCTGAGGACATGTTACTTGATTTTCAGGTTCATATTTGTATTTTGTGCCTCTACTGTGACATGTTTACATGCTTTAATGTTAAAAAGAGTCTTTATTTTCCCCCATAGTGCCTGTGCTGCAGCACCTCTTTTCACCCTCCGTCTGAAACCAGAGCCCAGTCTGCTCTGATTGGTTAGCTGGCCAGCTCTGTTGTGATTGTTCAACCTTTTAGAGATGACAAAAATGTCCCTCCCCTTAGCCTATCATGTACAATGTGTTGTGTTGAGCGCTGGGTGGGAGAGAAACTCCCTCTGGAGGGAACTTTGTGATTTTATCCTTTGCAGACCATTTACATGCACACAAACCTATATAACACTACCAGAAAGGGAAAACCCCAAAAAGCAAAACAGGGGACCATGTAAGGTAAGAACTGGGGTATGTTCAATGTAGATTGTACCTATAATTGTATACAAGAACTGTTTGGAGAAATAAAAGAACAGACCTCTACCGCGACATGGTTAATCAGGAAATGTCGTCATGTGTTTTTACTTGCTAATGGAACTGCGATTATATAACAGGGACTACTTCCAAATGTGGCTGTTGAAAGCCTAGTCATGGAGCCAGCTGGCTGATTAGGGGCGAGAGGAACGTCCCTTGAATGCATCTAACCACTAACAACAACTTCCCTCCCCTCCCGATCTTCCATACTCTACTTTGGCACTGAACATGCAGAAGCAAATGACTAAGAGCAGTTATAATTTTATTTGTTTTGACTGAAATTTGAAACGACACTTTGCAAATTGCCAAAATGTGGGTGTACACATGCTGAGTCAGACCTGGAAGTTTAAGCAGCGATAGAAGTCCTTGTCAACAGCCTGCTCGAGTATGGTGGTTTTGCCAGGGCCGATCTCGAGGGTGATGGTCAATTTGATGGGCATCGTTGGGCCGTCGATGTGAGCACACAGGGTCTCCTGTTTCCCTCCTCTCACCTGGGAGCTCACAGTCACTGCAAAAACACTGCAGCCAGAAAGACATTACATTAGTTAAAAAAAAAGGACATGGTGTGCTTCACATCAGAACAGAAAGCAGGGTTTTTAGTACTCATTCTTATGCGTTTGGTTATTGCAAAAATGCTCCTATATCAACTATTGAGTCATGGATTTTTTTCTAGTACCCATTGAGGCTGAGCAGAAGGAAATAATTAGCCGTTATTGACATCACCTGTTACATAAATTAAAGCCATGAGGTGGAGCTGAACACTTAAAAACCCTAGGCTGTGTATTCATTGTCGTACATCTGTGATTAAACGTGCCATTTTAGCTGTTTAAGTGCGTTCCCATGAAAAATTATGGTAAAAATGCACCACGAGTTCCCGAAAGGTGCACTCATACCGGTTAAAAAGTTGACTGTGGGACGCTAATCACACTCTACGATCGCCATCTTAGCTACGTAACAGTAGTGGCGCTTCCAGGCCCAATTGCGACTGCTCAAGTCAACACAGCACTATTTAAATTAAAGTTATACATGTGGCTGTTTTTCTATATTTGATACACTTTCCACTCTACTGGTGATAAAAGCAGCCACTGTTCATTTTATGGGTAAATTGAGAAGTCTGTAATGATTTGCTACCACGAAAGATGAAGTCGCTAGCTAACTAGCTAGCTGAGGGTCTATCAATACTTCCAGTTAAGGCATAGCAGCCATACTAGTGATGTGTCGGTCGCGAACGAGCCGGCTCAAAGAGCCGGCTCTTTTGAGTGAACGACGGAGCCGGCTCGCGCCCGCGAAGAGCCGTTTTTTTTTTTTTTTTTTTTTTTTTTTTTTTCTTAGTAATACAGAATGATATGATGATCTCCGCACTACAGCTGCTCCGTGCATGCATGCAGTGACATGTAATATCCAAGGATTAGAGACTGTTGGATGCTGCTGTTTTGAGCATTGCAATACATTTATTTGCATTATGTTTTTTTATGATTAGAGACGGTTGGATGCTGCTGTACTGAGCATTGCAATATATTTATTTTCACTATGTTATTTATTTATGATTATCCTTGGGCTCAGCAAAGATTTTGATGTCAGCTGTTGCTGTCTTTTTTTCGATAGTTAATACTGAAATAGAGCCCTGCTGTTTGTCAGGGCCCTTTCTTTAAATATAATTTTAAAATGTCGATACAGTAGCCCCTTTTTTTAAATGTCTATGCTTAAGTTTTTGTGTTGCTATCTGCTTTGTGTAGCGTGGTTCTACAAGTTTGTGCATTCATTGGGTGGTATCAGAGAGATACAAGGGTCTGTAAATGCAATGAAAACAATTGGCCACAGCAAATAATTGATATTAAACATGTAATTTTTACTTTTGAATACTTCAGTACAAAGGATGTATTGAATAATTTAAGTGATATGTGTACACATAAATCATTAGTCAAAACAGGGCTACATTTGATTGAATTATAAAAGGTATAATATGTGGTAAACTGAAGAGCCGTTTGGGAGCCGAAAGAGCCGGCTCTTCTTGGTGAGCCGAGCCAAATGATCCGGCTCACCAAGAAGAGCCGGAATTCCCATCACTAAGCCATACAGTAAGCGATTTGAGACAACACTACACAGTCCCACGCTGTGCAGATGTTCAAACACAACATGAAAGTGCACTAAGAGAGTATCACAGCACCATTGTACCCTACCCCATCAGCACCAAGTGGCACGCTCCCTTCAGATAGGGTTATATTTAACAGGTTAAGATTCAATTTGAATTAAGTATCACAAGCTCGAAGTAGAGTTTTGCTGATACTGTCAGAAATGGCAGAGGCTATGACAATTATTTTTTTGGTGTGAAATAAGTTAACATATCTTGACTGTTTTCCATTTATTATAAAGTACAGTCAAAGATTGACAGGAAAGCTAAGTGGTGCGTGTCAGCAGCTGACATCGATCAAAGAACTAGTTTGGGTTTTATATTGTAATTTTAGTCTCAAAACGTTTTTATTTTATACATTTTGCTTTTGTCATTTTATGCATTATCTACCCGCTAGCTAGCTAGCTTACTAAATTGATAGCCTCGTTGACTTCTACATTCTGACAGTAGCATTAATATTGCAGTTGTCGAGGATTCTTTTTCTCCCAACTACTACTGCCATGCATTTTGTGTGCGAATTTAGCCAGAAAGATCGAGCCAGAAGCTTTGTATACTGGCAGACTTAACTTATGGCATTTGTACTTTATAAGGATTTACCTTTAGAACTATACCCTGCAATAAAAAACGACAGTTGTTGTTTTGCTCCTAAGACTTATTCCTACTAGCTTTCCGTAAAGTCCGTATCGAAGTGGAAAAATGCCAGCCAAGTATGCGGCTTCTGCAGTTCAGAATCTGTTTCAAAATCCTCTGAACCTTCAGGACCTGGTCTATTTGGACGCATTTAAAAGTGATTCTAAAATAATAACATGCTTTGAATGTATTTAGATTTTGTGTTGGTCTTTAATTTGCTCTTTGATTTTATGTTAAATTCTTAGATTGTCCTTTTGGTTGCAACCTTGTCATTTGTGCTGCTAACTGTACTGGAGAGGAGTCTTTTGAAATTGATTTTTAAATCTCAATAAGTCTTTAATATATTTTATATAATTAAATCAGTTTTTTCCTCAAAAATGTTTCCTAGGTAAAAATGCGAAAAAGACCAGTGTTTTAAAGTGTGTCAGTGGATTTAGCAGTATAGTAATATTTGTTTACACGGCACTGCATGAGTTAAAATATAACATAATCAGTGGCACTTTAAGTACATTTTGATTAGAATCTGTACTGGACCTTTAGTTGTAATTCTGGTATTGAGTTCCTCTTTCACCACTGAAAAATACATATGCAAATTGGTGTTTGAAATGTTGTGTTATTGTAAATTGCATGAAATGACACGCCTAAACAACACTGCTGAATATGCTGTGTTTGAGGCTTGTTGGCATACAGGGGCCTGCACTGCCGCCACATTTTATTGAGTTTTGGGTGGTGCTGCTGAGAATATTGATGCCATCTCAGCCTGAGCAAAAGTTGCATGATGAGGAAAAGTCATTTGACTCTGATACTAAACTATGAAAGGCATGCCGAGTCAAGATGAGCACAGAGCAGATAACACACACGGGCTGTGAAAACAAAGGGTCAGAACTTGATCAATATGCAGAGTGTGTCTGTGGAAATAAGAGCTAGTATCTTGATTTAGGAAAAAAAACAAGACATGTTTGGCTTTAAGGCTCAAAACAGCACAAAGTGTTTCCTTTAAACTGATGGTCACCACTTGATTTAGTAGATATAACCAAATAATACTTTATCATTGT
>NW_022987714.1:12500-128656 GCF_902827165.1 Trematomus bernacchii
CCATGATTTGCCTGTATTGACAACCCACCGCTAAGGTGGATTTCTATGATCAGGTAAAACTCATGCTGAATTCCTGTGACTTCCAACAAAGAGCTAATTATTTTAGGAGACTTTAACATGAACTGGAATGACAAACAAAATAAAAAGAATTAAAACGGATCACGGATAACACAACTTAATACAACTAATGGATCAACTGACTAGAATAACCAAAACCCTCCAAGACTATTATAGAATTTATTATTACAAACAAAGCTGACAGAATAGTTAAACCTACAACTTACTGACTGTCTTTCAGACCATAATCTTATTCTTTTTACCAGGAAACTCACAAAAAAAAGGTTCATGGCCACACCTAAAACCCCTGCCTTCGGTTCTCGCTTCATCCCCAAAAATCTGCATCAACGTTTTATGGATGCAGTGAAAATGATTGATTGGGGGGACACTCTGTCCTCTGAAGATATTGGTGAAAACAGTGATCTGTTTATATCTAATATTTATGATACAATGTCTTCCTTCTCAAGGGGTGGGTGCCTTAGGGATAGGAAGGAACATCATGTTCCCTGGCTGAATCAACAATGCAGGAATCTAGAGACCAACTATTGAAGCAGAGCTTGAAATCCGGTCTATCCACTGATAGACAGAAATGCACTCATGCTTGTAACAAGGTAACACAAACAATAAGACAGGCCAAAGCTAACTTTTTCATCAATACAATTGAAGGTGCGAAAGGTAACGGTAAAAACGTTTGGCAAATCTTAAATAAACTATTAGGTAAACATACCAAACAGGAAAATAATGTTCTAGAATTAAAAATCAATGATGCCCTGATAAAAGACCCTGCCGTGTTGGCCAGCTTTCTCAATGAGTATTTCATAAATAGTGTTTTGGACATTACAAAGCTCTTCCCGCCATCTGAGGTCTCACCTACTGTAGCCCGACTGTGGATACACACCCTGTTTTTGACCTGGAAGAAATCACAGAGGTTGAGGTAAAACATATAATCTCAGGGTTAAGAGGTTATAAGGCTAGGGATGCATATGATTTAGACACCAACTTATAAAGACACATATCGACAGTCTAATAAAACCAAATACTATGTGTCTCTAA
Organism: Trematomus bernacchii; assembly: GCF_902827165.1. NCBI lineage: Eukaryota > Metazoa > Chordata > Actinopteri > Perciformes > Nototheniidae > Trematomus > Trematomus bernacchii. The sequence continues at coordinate 13,611 of NW_022987714.1, forward strand.
GATAGCTGAGAAATGGGTGTCAAAACTAATCACCAAACATTTAGACAAAGGTTTCGCTCCACTCCACCCAATGCAATTTGGTTTTCGTGCTCACCACTCCACTGAGACAGCTAACTGTGTCTTTGTGGAAAAGGTTAAATGTATGTTGGACACAAGCCCATATGTAGGTGCTGTCTTCTTTGATCTCAGGAAGGCATTTGACACAGTTTGACCACCAAGTGCTCCTTACAAAGCTGACTCATTTAAATTTGTCTGCAGTTTCGATACATTGTTTAAGTCTTACTTATCGAACAGAAAACAGTGTGTTTTGGTCAACGGTGCCAATCCCCCTACCTTGTCAACCCTGTTGGGTTTCACAAGGTTCCATTCTTGGACCGTTACTTTTTTCACTGTACATTAATGACTTGCCTAATGTATGTCCTGATTTGAATGTGCAAATATATGCCGATGATGCGATCATCTTTATACACGGGAAAAACACTGAAATGATCTCATCTTGTCTCTCTAATGCTTTGGACAAGGTTCAACACTGGCTGAACAACGTTTGCTTACAGTTAAACGTAAACAAAAAACAGTATGCATGATGTTCAGTAAACGACCCAGTCAAAATCGAAGGATCCAACATGGTTTTTAAACGGAGCAGAATTAGAACTAGTCTCCCAGTTCTAGTATCTGGAGTCATATTGGACTCGAACTTGACTTTTAAGAAAGTATCAAATACGATTAAATTCAACTTGCAACATTGTAAACAAATTAGACCCTTCTTAAATGTCAATGCTGCAAAGTCACACCTCCACTGTATGATTCTATCCCATATTGAATACTGTTTTACAAACTGGTCGTTTGCTTGTGCCACAACCCTTAAACCAATAGAACAGCTGTACAAGAGAGCTATCAAGGTGTTTGACAGAAAGCCTTATTCATACCACCACCATCCTTTAAAAAACATAATTTCTTGAGTTTTGACCATTTAAGTCTTTTAAAAGTATGTGTTTTATTTATAAATGTTTACATGGAATGGCCCCCCCTCCCTTAGGGAATTCATCCACAAAAAAGATACTGGACACTGCCACTAGGTCAGAACCAGAGGAGACTGTGAAGTCCACCGCAGACGGACCACTTTTGGACAAAATGTCCTTTCCATTAAAGGCAGCTCATTCTGGAATAGCCTCCCAACTGAGATACGGGATTGTCCCACTCTCAATAGCTTCAAAAGTCAACTGAAAGAATGGTTGAGAAACAAACAGACGTGCAATCACCGCTAAATGCAATTTAATACAGGGGTATCTTCTCTCACACTTTATGTATCTCTTGTATCTTCTCTTGCACTTTATATGTCGTTGCTGCTATATTGTATTACCATGTCATAAATACTTGTGTATGCTGCTCTTGCTCTTTTGCACTTTTTGCATGTCATGTATTTGTTTTTGCTATGTTTGTAAAATGTCATTTTCTTAAATGTTTTATGTGAGGGACTGCGGATGGAAATTAGCTCAAAGCTAAATCTGGCATATTATTTACGCTTGACACATGTTATTGTTTTAAGTGTTCATTGATGTGCATTGCCCCTGCTAAATAAAAGATTAAATCAAAAAAGTATTTCAGTGTCATCTATGGAGATTAATGAAGCATATAAACACCTATTGGTAGTTATTCAGGAAAAAAAGAATCTTTTAAAACTGACAGTTCGATGACTTCATAATATCAATTTACTGTCAAAGTACATTCAAGCAGGCTGTACTTAACTTACTGTACACAGTTGTTAGTGATACCAGCTAAATTGACCAGCCAGTAGATACTAGGCTGGAATGGTTGGAGGGGTTTTGGACTCTTTAGCTGGCCAGGATGGACCAGCTAAACCAGCTAAAACAGCCACCAGCTAAACCAGCCATCCTGGCCAGCTAAAATAAAAACAGCATAGACCAGCATAGTATGCTGGGCTGGTCACCAGCATCCATCTATCACCAGCTTATGTTTAATAATAGTATTAAATATACCATGCTGGAAGCTTACCAGGATTCCAGGTGACCAGCATACATTAATAATATTAATGCATTTTATTTATGGGCACCTTTCAAAGCTCTCAAGGACACCTTACAGAGCATAATTAAAAACAAGCAACACAGAAGGTCAAACAGTAATTCGAGACTTAAAAAATAAAGACTTAAAAAGAACAATCAGTTTAGAGGAATTATGATATTGAATACCCCAGTTTAAAAAAGAATCTTTTAAAACTGACACAGTTCGATGACTTCATATTATAAATGTACTGTCAAAGTACATTCAAGCAGGCTGTACTTAACTTACTGTACACAGTTGTTAGTGATACTGTGTGTAAGTATATTGGCAGCTACTGAACACTGTCATAGTCTATGTGAACCTAACGTACATTCACCATGGCATTATGTACATTTTATGTTAGTCGGACCCCCTGGAGCCTGTGTATGTACCCTGCATGGCAACAGTACTGGAGTAGTACCAGGCCACAGTTTTTTTTGACAGCTAGTTTGCCGTAATGTCATTACTTTTAACTGAAATTAAAAAGCAGGTCATGTACGTGCACAAATATTAGCAGCAAGATAATAAAATACATTTTGGATTTTGGGAACTGCATTTGTAAAGTACTTCCTGGAACTTGGTACTGATAGCAATTATAACATAATGTTTTAAATGAGTCTGATTTAGCTTTTGTGGATTATATCGTGTTTTAAAAAAATGAATGTGTGTGACTGTTTGTGTGTGCGTGCGTTCACAGCAGCAGGCAGGAGAGGGCAGCAGACATTCAGGCTGAGAGCACACTGTTTGTTTCATGTCTCTCGTCTCCAATCCAGGGAGGGGCTCATTCAATCTGGCTCCCGATCTCTGGCTGATTAATTATTTATTAAAACAATATGTTCATCCTGCGCCCCTACAAAGAGATCATATTAAAGTTCAATTAACTGGTGCTTGATGATCTCAATGAGATGATCTTTTACAGCTAAAATCTCCCTCTACACGTTCTGCTACTGGAGCCTTTCCAGAGAGATAGTAATAGAGCCTGGAACCTTGGCTATATGAAGTAATTGGACATATGCTAATTAAGGTTTCTGTTCATCAGCAGGCATATACTCATTAGCAGTGGGACAACATCTTCCTCCAGAGGGCAGATATCAGCACGTATCCACGTCAACAGCTTCTCAACGCAAGGCTTCAGAGATGTCACGGCTCATGCATAACACCTTTTCAATACCCACCATCTTATTTGAGAAGATGGAGGTAGTTATAAGCATTTTTTTATTGATACTGCAGTCTTAAACTTTACACATTGGATTAATATTCAAAGCCCCTGTGAAAAAGAGGACAGGATGCTCTCTGCTCCATGTTTCTTTTATCCATCCAAGATTGAGAATGTTAAAGAATCAGGCAGTCGTTACTTATCCTTTTGCATCTTAAACACTGTTTGAAATAATATAGTAGTTAGGAGTTAAGGATTGTTTGTGTAGCCAAAACTTGACATAGCACATGCGGTAGAGCTTAATAACACATGAAGAAAACACATTCTTATATTTGGGGTTTAATTTTCCCTCTATAAAGACAGAAAATTGGGTTTAAGCTGTGTATTTTATCTCTCAAGCCTACAAATAAAAGGCCGATTTTAGGTGACATAATTTCACTGAAGACTCAATCATAGGCCCTAAAACATGTCTGTGCTCCATTTGAATGATAAAAACAGCTAATTTATTCATTTAAAAATGAAATCTATATTGTTGCAACCACTATTAATTGTATGTCATTGTACTGCTAAGAATAGATATGGTTGGATCACTTAAAAATGAAATACTCCTATAATCAGGTAAGATACAGTATGTCAGGGCCTAAAAATCAGTGCCCCTGCAGCTATAGCTTTGCATGTATTTCACATTGGAGATGCTGAGGAAATATTTTACTCACTTTAGTTTAAGAATAACACTACACTGTATTTATGTGTCTTTTTCTACAGTCTGTTTTGTGAAACACAGAGTGGCCACACACACACACACACACACACACACACACACACACACACACACACACACACACACACACACACACACACACACACACACACACACACACACACACACACACACACACACACACCTTGCCTTAAAGTGGACCTATCATGCTATATTTAAATGATATATTGTAGGGCCATACCTATATAAGGTATATTTATACGTTTCTGTTTTCAAAATACCAAACAGATCATGCATTTTAGCCATGTCTCATTTCGCTGTATGTGCTGTTTGCTGTCTACGGGTCTGATTCTGCTGACCACGCCACCCTGCAGGAGAGGGGAGACGTCCTCTGATCAGCTGCTGGGCTGTCAGAAGAGGGGGAGAAAAAGAGATCTCCGTGTTTTATTATATAGAGTCGTTATTCATTTGTTTTAAAGCTCAATAAATAACAAAGAAGACCTTTGACCGGCACTTTTCTAATTTTGTCCGGAAGATTTAAACTTTAACGGACATCTTGACCGGCGAAACAAACTGAAACTGAAACTCTGCCACACGGTCCCCTCGTTCCTTGGAAGAGGCGGAGAGGTGGGTGTTTGTCATCTGCTGGTGGACTAACCGGAGAGAATTACAGTGCTTGCCTCGACGGGGAGGGATTGCATTGAATTAAAGCAACGGGAGCAAAAGCTTGCCTCGGGGAGGGAGAAAAAAAGCCACAGCGGAGAATAAACAGAAGGGTAACCATGGTAACCAAGTCTTCTTTGCTGCTTTTGTGGCAGACTACAGCGCCACTTACAGCGCCACCATCCTGACATCAGGACAGTGTTCAAATCTGGATCAGTTTTTATCAGATCCGTTGCAGCCCCTTTTTTTAGAGATTTGGGTATGGAGGAAAATAGAGAGGGTTGTGTTTTCTGACACTTGGTGAGTTCCCTGGAATACCGGGGACACATATTCATGTATAAAAGACGTACAAAAGTGCATTTTGCATGATAGGTCCCCTTTAAATGAAATTATTTTATTTACTTAAAAATGATCGTATTGCTTCTGCAATACCACTGGTATAGGCAGGACTGATCAAGGTTTACTGAAACTGCTCAAGTCCGTTTAGAGTTTCTTCTCCACTAACAAGTCCTTAAACACTGCCAGGGCCCATACCGTGTTCCTGCTAGTGTTTACTTCCTGTCTTCTTCTGGTGATTTATCTGACACCCAGCGCTCTGTCTTTTACTCCTTCCCTTCTCTCCCTCGATCCTCCTCAGCACCGGTCATTATTTTTGCTTAACAGCTGTGTGTTATCAGGTATTAACAACCTTTGAAATGTCTGAATTGACCAATTAGAATCGAGTATTCAATTAAGCACCTGTTGCAACATTATGCAATTAGCATGTAGAAAAATATGGAAATAATCCAAAACAATTTCTTTTTTTATTTGCCTCTCAATGCTTCCGTACAAAGGAAATACTGAAAATACATTACATTTTTAGCTTGAGGTAGACTTTGCTTGAAGATCTGGGTAATGAGAACACTTATAAAGATTAAAAACAATCATTTTTAGTTTACTTTGTTTAGGGTTTGACAGAACCATTAGTGCCCTCTTCCTTCGACTCTTTTTCAAAGAAACGTCTCTGTGTTGTTCCATAGAGCCGTAGGTGTCGTTCTCGGACATATTTCTGTTCTTTATGATCCACGCCGAGTGCTGCTTGTCTTGAGCCATAGGGGCACTGAGCTGCCATCCCCACCATACGTCATCTCACATAATTCAGAGCTGATTGGCTGTAAGTACGTGTGCCGCGAAAAGTGTGGTGTGTGAAGAGGAGACGAGAGAGGTGCAGTGACGCGTCCTAAAACCCGGAAGTAAGCTGCACTTGGCTTCCCTCGACAAAAAAGCAATGAGATTTCTCCATAGGATTTTAGAAAATAGCTCCAAATAAGATCTGTGGGAAACGTACCTGTTAGATAAATGCACGTTTTGTTCAGCCAAATAATATCCACATGTCTACCCTACTTTTATAATTTTCAAATCATAAATCTATCGATTAGATTTATGATAGACTTTTGAAACTACAAGAAGATAAGGAGGACTTTTACAAAAAAGTAAGACATTTTTGTCCAGAAGGATAGGAAAATGGACTTCATCTTCAAGTCAAGGTAAGACCTCAATTTTATTGAAAATGGGATCTTACTAAGAGAGAACAATTCAATATTTAAATGATAACATTTAATTTTTTGGGTATCCTTTTGTTGAACTGTCTGTTTAAAAGTAATCGAAGCATCAGACTAAAAAAGCTTTTGAAAATAATATTATATTTTGATTTAGGTCAAAATATAAATGTGTAAACCTGAAGAGTCAGTGCCAGTGCCTCACCAGCCATGAACCTCACTGCACGTCACTGCAGAAGCTTATAGACATCTAAGTTTTTTGTGCCCCACCACTTTTGTACATATAAAAACGCCAAAGGGGGTACCAAATCTATGCAGACTGCTGCAATAAGTACATTAATTAACTGTCTCGTCGATGTTTGTCTAAATTAATATGATACTATTAACAATCATATTATTCCTATCAGCTGTCAATCACTTTTATGATTCACATTCAGTGTTATTATTAAATAAACTATATTTTTTGGAGGAGTTAATGATGAATGTTCCTCAAGATGCTTGCTCACCCTCCTTCAAATTTGAAAGACAAGTAATTCCTATCATATATCAAAAGAATCAAAGGAACAGTTCAGCGCCCCACGACTTCATTGCAAACAGTTACAACCTTGACTTTACATCAGAAAGAACACACATTAAAGAAGTGACTAACTGCATCAGTTAGGGTTAAAAAACTTGTATTCAGCTAAAACATATACATCACTGCAGTAAGTTATTATCCAGTGGAAAGTCCTTACCTACTGGCCTAGTTAAATCAAAGTGGTTACTTTTTTTTGGCTGGGCAGTGTAGTTTTACACACCGTCTTATTTTACTTTATCAGGACTTGAAACTGTTTTTTGGGGGCAGACCCCCTCAAAGAAAAAAAATATATATACCCACATAAGGTCATCATCTTAACAGTGTTGTATGCTCATCGAGTCATCCGTGAGCAGAGCATCAAGTTGGCATGCCTATAACAGCTGAATGCGGCGATTACCATCTTGTTCAGCAAAACGCCTCACAAACTGATTAAGATCCAAAGCTTTAGGGCGTTTTAATTCAATGCTGAGTACAGCCAAACTTGACAGTCTCTTCTCTGTCATTGTAGACCGCAAATACCTCATTCCTTCCGTCTGCTTGGATCTGAAATGCTTCTCGTTTTGCGCTGTCCCCCCGTTCAAATGAAATCGCCGCCAATCATATTTCCACGCTCGCGCCAGGGCCGGGGGAGGGGTTACAAGGCTCGCGTCTTGAGCTGCATTCACTTGCACTCGGACATTAGAGATTTTCTGTCATAAATGTCCGATGAGCCACAACATTTCTTTCAAAACAAAGCTGCCAACTGGGGTGGCAACTAGGGTGGCAAGGCATTTTTCTGAGGTGGCAGCTGCCACCCCGTGCCACCCCGTAGAACCGCCACTGAGTCTGAGGCACTTAGACACAAAGATAACGCTTTAGAAGGAAAGTGATGCAGAGTGGAACATGTGTGTAAGGAATAAATCAATTGTACAGTAGCACGGGTGGTTTGCCTCCAAAAACACCAGTTTAATGCAGAAGACACGCTTAAAAGTACTTGTAATATGGATTGTTGACATTCATATATCTTGGACTGCTTGGTTTTTGACAACAAGTATAAGTATTCTTGTATTAATGCTCGTATTTCGGGCTGAATTGAATACTGAATTTTTCATTTTAAGCGACGAATAATCCCAGTTTGTGCCTGTCATACTTTACATTTCAGTCTCAGAGTCAAGTGTTGGTGTTGGTTTTTCATAATTGATTTATTGTTGTTAATGTTTTTAAGGTTGAAATGTATCATGTATATTGGACCATCTTCCTTGTTCTTTTCTTTACTGGAGAGACAGTGTAGCCATCATGAATCCAAATGTGTGTGCGTGCCACAAATATAAAAATATGTATTAGAAAAGTATTAAATGCTGTTGTTTTGTTAGGGGTATCCAAACAAATCAGTCTTTTTGGCAATAGCTGATGTTAAATTCATCAGACCTTTTTTTCAAACTTCCAAATCAACCAATCAGAATCCCATACTCAAACCCAACTGATTTTAGAGTCCTGAATAACAAAAAATTGTATTCTGAACCACTGTGAAGGTCTAAGTTACATTTTCTCTCTCCGTCCTCCAGAGCCCGAACCCCTCCCTGACGTTTTGCGTGAAGACCCACGACCGGCTGTACTACATGGTGGCCCCCGCAGCGGAGGCCATAAGGATCTGGATGGACGTGATCGTCACGGGAGCGGAGGGATACACACAGTTCATGAACTGAGACACACACAGTGCGGACCGTTTCGGCAGGGACTCTCCCCCCCACAGACTCCGTCTACAGAAACTTCCTGTTGCCTCTCTGGCGGGCACAACTTGTTTGTTACTTTGTCGACGTTTTCACCTCCACATTTTCTACGTGATTCAGCTCGGATTGAAAAGGGGAGCCCTTGGAGGGGAGACACACATCTCTATATAAACCAAAACCTGTCAAAGACTTTTAAAAAGCCTTTCTATATTGCCAAATGGAGACCTTTTAGTTACTATTTGTCGAACGTTTTGTATTTTGTTTTCATTTCTTTCTTTGTTCTTTTTAGAGAATATTGCCAAATGACTCCATGCCAATGTTTGAGTGTTCCATCATGACTACGTTTAGTTAAGACAGAAAGAGTTTTAAACAATCCCTCATTGAAAAGGGTTAAAGGTAGGGTAGGTAATTCACTTCAGAAACACTTTGTTATATTCCATGGAATGCTCTTAACATCTGTTAGAAATTAAAATCAATGTTAAACAGCATAATTCAGTCTAAAACATATCGTCAGTTTAAAGCTGTTTTATTGTGGAAAAGCCCGGAAGTTCTCAGGAAATCAATGCCAAGCTTTTATTCTGAAAATCCTTTATCCGGTTAGCATGTGACTAATGTTGCGTTTTCTGAATGTAAAGTGAAAATGACTTGGAGTGTTACACACAAACGTACGGACTTTAACACTACATCGATAGACGTTAAGATATTATTACTGCTGAATATTAAATGAAGGTACAGTTGATCATGGAGTGTTTACACATTACGTGAGTAGCTATGACGTCAGAGGGAGCTACCGTAAATGAGAACTGTGCCATAAAGGCGTTTTTAGGACTTCTAAACTAACGATTACAGCTGTTTATAAGGTATTAAATAGAAAGTCATGACAGAGATAAGGAGGAGAAAATGCTTAAGGAAGTAGGCAGAGAATCGAAATCATCTGTTCTCGCGATATCGAACCAAAACAGATGAGAAGGGCGGTCCCACTATCTGCCCAGCGGGAGACAATGAGACGAGGATAAAAACAGATGAGAGACGACGACTCGCTCTCTTTCCTTCGCTGCAGCCCACCCTGAAGACATCACCGGCTTTGTCTCTCCATTACCCATGCTTGTTCTTTAACCACGTTACTTAATTAAACTACCCATTTGAACCTTTTCAGAGACTCCATTAGTCTCTTCATTCTAAGCTCCTCTCCTGGGCGCGAGAACATCGAATACTCTAATAATTGGCAACCACGCGCACGACCTCGTGAACCCGGGAGAACTAACCAAGCCAGCTGTTTAACGGATCCCGCGGCCCTCCGTCACACAACAAGAGCTCACACACAGTGGTAAGAAGAACCGGTTAAATCAAATCTTCACTAGCTTATGCAGGAAACTTTAGATTTGTGTGTTTGATGGCGGCCAGCGGATCCGGAGAATAACTGTGCATAATGTTAAATATCTAAATTTAAACCAAACCACGTGGCGTTGTTTTATACCAAGCAAGGGTAAGTCTCTATTCCTTTCTTTGTTCATTAATTAACTGCATGATTATAATGTGTGTGTTTTCCAAGCCGGATATATATTAATGTGCTTTTGAGCCGGTATTTATATATTATATTGTGTTTGACGACTTATAGATGGACTCTTGTCGTTTTGTATATTCTCAAGACAGATGGTATCTTCTTGACAGAGAAATAGATTTGTGCGTTAGATAGACGATATTCTTCTAATAGTGTTTGACTGGCTTCCCATTTGGTCGCACAATAGCGTGAGAGTTGCCCAGACGACCATAGGCTAAATAGTTTTGATGGTCTCTAACTATTTTGTATTAACTTGTTTAAATTGTATAGCATATTGAGAGCGTCGTGCTGTTATACTGCCCTGAAGTTTAGCCTGGAATGAGGTCTCCTTGTTGAGATCAACACCTCCAGGATTTCAACGCATCAGAGACAGCCATCCTTCTTGCAAAAAACTCTTTGTTCTGCAGGTCAGCATTTGAAATCAGTTGCCATCTTGTTTTGACCTCATGTTGACAAACAATGACATGGCAGTCGCCATTCTGTGAAATGCAAATTCAGAGGACCAGTTGTTGTCTTTTTGAAATCCATTCAGTTTCACTCACATGAGGCTAATTCAATATTCATGACCTCCATAGTGTGTAGAAAAAATCATTCTTCTTGAGTCAAAGTTGGAATTAGATATTCCATTTTGCTGAATCAGGTTATCTATACCGTTGGAGTTTGGTTTTTGAAGAAAAAGATTATTGTATTTTCTAAAAAGCTCAAATCTGATTTTTGAAATATTAGTCCTTGCAAAGGAGTTTTACCTGCTTATGCTTATACTGTGCAATGTGGTGTGGCTGGGATATGCTTTGTTGATTAATCCTAAAAATTGTGTGTGCTGATGGCTGTTTTTATGCTTTGTCCATTAATCCTAAACATTGTGATTGCAAGTGTATTCGCTGGTTTAAGTTTGACTGTTTAATCATAGAGTGAATTTATTTCCCATATCAAAGGTAGTTATTAAGAAAATAAGCTTCTTGTTAAAAAGAAGTCCGTTTTTAGAAGAGCTAAAAAAGGGTGGAAAAAAGCTGAAATATTACAACAGCGCAGCTGGTTGTACAGAATTGTTGCACAAGAAATAGGGGTAAAAGGACAAACGTATAAATACAACACCAATTGATTATAATTATGCTAAGGTTTACTTTCAAGTGTTATAGATAAACACGTACTTCATCACACATAGATAGAATCACAGGTGGTTCCTGATATTAAGATAAGAAACCTTACATAATGGTCTTTCAACCTAGACTGTAGAATACCTAAACACCACACAATTGAAGTAAAAACATAGTTTATGACATTAGCATAATTTCATGCACTTTGGAATACACTATACACAGTAAAGCTAGATTTTTACGAGATTTCTATTTGCATATTTCAAAGCCAAGCCACTGTACAAGTTCTATTAAAAAAATATATATATATATATTTTTTATTTACTTAAAAAAAAAAATGTAAAAAAAAAATTAAAAATTAAAAAAAAATTAAAAATTAAAAAAAAAAAAAAAAAAAAAAAAAAATTAAAATTAAAAAAAATTAAAAAAAATTAAAAAAAAAAGAATCCCAGATATTGAAGTTAAGTTCGGATGACATAGGATATTTTTTATCAGGAGCGAAGGTACTAGTCAGTAGATTAGTGATTCATCTTTGATACATTTAATAACTATATCCAACTACTTAAGCAATATGTCGCCAAAATACACTAAGTTAGGAGCACCCGCAGAGCCAGGGTCAACTGCAGACATCAAGGCAAGGTACATGTCAGATCAGATGCCACAACACATGCATCAGACAGACAAAAGATCTGGAAACTAGATACAGGAATTGTTTGATCAATCGCAGACGAGAGGATTGATTCCACCAGATGATCAACCTGGACCAACAAAAGCCCATAGAAGAGCAGTACTCGACTATGAACAGGAACAATGCCTACAACAGCTAAATGTATGGAGGGAAGCTGAACAAAGGTTTATAAGAGTTACAAGTCTAATACTCCATCTGGAATATGCCAGCCTATTGACAGACAGCATAAATGTGGTCCAAGTAGCAGACCTACCAGTGAGGGAAGACATAGCAGAAAAAACTAAAGACGCTCAAGTTATCCAAACTCCAAAGCTGTATCTAAGCCTGGCCGAAGTCCCTCCTCCCTTTCCAAGTGTTGGATTTATAGAAGTATTGCAGTTCAATGGAGTCTCCACGGACAAAAGTGTCAAAGAATTGGAGTATGAAGTAAGAGTGCTAACCAGTAAATCCAAACAGCTGATGGAAGAGAAAAGACGATTAGAAGAAATCACAGAAGAAAGGCGACGAGAAAGAGAAACACAAAAGACAGAGCGGGAAGCGCTACAGATAAGACTTTTGAAGATACAGGTAGCTGAAAAAGACATTGAGGCTTGTAGGAAGAAGACAAGGAGAAGGGAGGAGAAGCTTTCAGAGATAGCCATAGAACCAGAGAAGGCAGGGCGAACACCTCTAACAGTTCAAACTCAGGAAGAACCAGAGAATCAAATGCAGAACCAACAAAGCGGAGGAGGAAGTTTCAGAGGAAGACGTTTCCAGAATGGTGGCTGCTACACATGTGGTCAGACGTCACATTGGTCCAATGAATGTCCCACACAACTCCGTCAACAGCAAGCACCTGTGTATCTTCCTACCCAAGTACAGCCACAAGCACCACAGTATCTTCAACAGCAAGCACCTGTGTATCTTCCTACCCAAGTACAGCCGCAAACACAGGTATACCCTCCCATACAACGAAGGGGCAGAGGAGGAGGACGTTTTCAATCAACAGCAAGAGGTTCCCAAAGTGAAGGATGCTTCAAATGTGGTCAGCTGACACATTGGTCCAGAGAGTGTCCGCAGAACATTGCACCAAACAACGGCCCTCCACACAGTTACCCCAGGGGAGGTTTCCATGACTATAACAGAGGCAGGGGGTCTCAGGGATGGCAAAGAGGAATAGTATTTCCAAACATGAATGTGTTGAATGTTATTTAACAATAGTGAGTAGCATATTGCATTGAAATATAAATCATCCATAGTTTAGTAGAAGAAGATTAAAACATAGTAGAGAACCACAGACTATTTCTGTAATTATGAGAAGGAAAGAGATTACGAGTGATGTTGTTCCCCCACACAGAAAACTATTGTGCCCACACAGCTAGAGAGGTCAAGACGGGTTTTCGCCCAAAAGATGAAGATGAAAGCCTAGTCCTCGCCCAAGACGGAGGGTCCTTACCAAGTCCTCCTGTTTAAATCGACTGCAGTTCAAGGGGCAGTTCAGGCTACACCTGACGTGCAGCTGCTGAGACCAAAAAACAGAAACTCGATTCTGCTGTGGTGAAGTCTGGCTACAAAGGGAGGTGTTTCAATAAGATCGCTTGTCTCAAACCAGTGAAGAAGTCAACAAGAACCCAGCAGAATTAGAGAGTGACTGTTAGCGGGAGAACAGTGACAGAGTGACAGAAACTGGCACAACATTTACCAGCCAGTACATAGATAGACCCCGTCAGAAGACCGGGGCTGTGTTTAAAGGGGAACTTCATTTATTAAGTTGAGGTGTATATATGGAGTCAGATTACATTCTCTCATAAACACATTTTTATAATAGGTCTGAAGTTTCTGATTTAAGGCATGAGCTGCCAACTAAATAACATAACACTGAGCTTGGATGAAGAAGTTGTAGGGTTTTTTACAACAGTTTCAAGAATCAGTCTTCATTTATTTATGTTCAAGTGAATTTGCTGATTAATAAAGTAGTGCATAAGGCAATATCTATTTTTAAGTGAGGGACATCAGCCCTTCATGTTCTTCTGCGTGCAACCCTCTGTGAGAGTAGTTCGTATTTCCCTCTAGTTTAAAGACATATTATTTTGTCATGATTTGTTTGTTTAACAGTGTCAGCCAATCTCTAATACTAGAGCTGTTAAGACGTATTAGCAACACCAGTGTGGTTTTTTCGCAGTAACACTGATACATAGTACCATGACAAAAGCCATTATTGAACTAACAAGAAGTAAACTATATTTTTGTGCTAATGGCATATTTTTAGTCAATGTGCATTTATACCATTGGAAGACGATACATCACACAACATCTTTGTACGCCTTGTGGGTACACAGAGGATGTATGTGTTTGCTACGACGTTATGGGTTTTCCATGTCCTATTCATAAAAGAGTAATCATTGCGATATTAATTGAGCATTTTATGCTCAAAGGACGGAAGGTCATGATTAGTCAGATAATGGATTTCGGTAACGTTGTAGTTAATAACTAATAACATGTTGTCAACAATAGCTCGCATAACAACAAAAGGTATACCAAAGCTTGGGCCTCCTCCAAGGAGGGATTGGTCCAGTTTTAGATATTAGACAAATAGAAGTGGATGAATATGTCAGAGCTCTGAGTAATATTATCCAAGTTTTTGTCTACACAGGCTAGGAAAGACTGCACAGATACCAGACGAGACATCAGAAGAGACTCCTGTTCGGCCAGGTGATTGGGTGAGGGTGAAAGTTCCCAAAACACAGTGGGCTGATCCCCGGTGGTCGGAACCGTGACAAGTTGTAAAGAACTTCACACGCGCTCCGGTTTAAAGGTAAAGAAAAAGGAGCAAATTGACACCACCTCACACATTGTCACCCTTCACTGGCAACTTCCAGAGAAGTATTGGAAGCTAGGACTGATTTGGCAGAGCTGGAACAAAACAATAAATAGAAATAAGATTAAGCCAGAATCAGGAAAGACGAATTGTCTTTAGATTTGTATAAGATTGCACACTAAAGTGAAAACTTATTTTTTGTTTTACACCAAAAACAACCACGTTCTGTTCCGATTTTTGTATATGTTAGTTTTGGACTCATTTACATTCTGTAACTGACAAAACCATGGATAAAATAGAGATTATGTCAAGAACAAAGCCAAAGCAATTGTGGGGTCCCCTAAGGATAAGAGTCGGAATAGCATTGTTGATTGTGCTCATTACACTTGGCACCTTTCTGGTTGGATGGGGAGTACAATATCATGAAAGACATGGATCCATTAGTTCACTCGTAGAAAATGCCCACATCACTAACAAAACACCAGCTGTGTTTCAGAGACTTTCACTTATCCCCAGAGCCAAAAGATCAGTTGAGCAACAAGAGGAGGAGTTAGAAATACTCGTTCCCAAAGAAGAGGAGGTTACAATCAAGATGATTCACCCCCCTATATGCAGTTCTTGTACCAAATGATGAGATGGGTTTAAGTGATCGGAATATTTAAGTGATGGGGATTTACAATTTAGGGGAATCTCCAAATACACTGGATCCATGTTTTAGTCTGTACCAGAAACACCCCCCGTTAAGACTATGGACAACCGACTGGTGACCTGAGCACAATTATTGAAAAGTTATTACAGTAGAAACAGGGTACTAACCCACGAGGACAACTGTATGTACAAACTCTATGAACAAAATTCCCCAACAGATTGTGGCGACTGTGCACAGATGTATCCAGTCACAAAAGTGACTATTGCTAAGTAAATAGTGAGATTTAAAATATTGGAGAATATATGGGGGACGTCCTTTTATAGTGTGTGAAACATGTGGTGCTTGAAACATGTAAGTATTTCAATTTATAGAAGAAAATGGTTTCCTGAAAGAGTTATTTGGAGTAGATGTGTTACAGTGGGAGAAAAAACAATGTTTAGAGATATAGTACATTTATTAGTAGACATTAATTGTGTTTAGATGGCATTTAACAATTAAAACAGATAGTATGATTAGAAGATAGAGTGGAGAAGGTTGGATTTACTTACCTCAGTGTGTTAGAATTTCTATAGGTAATGCGTCCCGAGACCTGGACTCTCTCTCTCTGCCTGTCAGACTGCTACGACCCCTATCAGACAAAAGACCTCACTATAGGAGACTCCTCCTCCTTCTCCATCGAACAGACAGAGAACCAGAGCTGAACCAACAACGACAAGACTCCATCCAGAACCATCTCCACCTGAGGCATCCAGAACCAGAACAGCATGCTGACATAGAGGCATACTCTCATCAGTCGCCACAGGACATGAAGTTCCAAGCTGAGCCACGAGATTTGGCACAAGAGCAGAGTGTGGGACATGAAAGCAGAATACGCCCTCCATACAACAGCGAAGAGACTGTAAAGAAGGAGATGAAATGCAAAGCAGTTGGGCCACTGAAAAGAGTACCAGCGGAAAGATTTAAGAGCTGATGGACTGAGGAGAAGACGGAACCAGAGGAGTTGGCATGGTCTAACAGAATGTGAGGGGGTCGTGGCTTGAGACAACAAGAGGAGGAGAAAAGGAAAACGGGAGTGAGTGAGTTTATACATAAACACACTTATTCACAAACTTGAATTGACTTGATAAATACGTAAAGACAAAAAGATTTATTAGCCATGAATTAATAAATTGGTAAATTAAAATAGTAATAAAGAGGAAACTGTTAAAGTAAAATGAGGAAATAATCCTAAAACACACTGAGGGTACTGTGAGATAAAGGGGTAGACATCATGGAAATATTCACCACACTTTACACTATAAGCAGTGAGTGTTTTGGGACTTAGGAGTACAGAGTAGAACATCTTTTTCAATCTTTCCATCATGGAAACGAATTATTCCCTAAGAGATTTTATTCATGGGTGAATTTGGTAGAGATCTAATGTGTTACAATATTGATCTACAGCTAAAGGGATAGTTTTAGTGACCACTCTATAAGAACAGACAAATCTGTGTTAGTTGGACAATGTTAAAGGGAGAGCTAATACCAAGCCAAATATAGTATCCCAATCTAAAGTATTGTTTTCGCCATTGTAGCATAGTTATTACCATAGGAGAACTGTTAAGGTGGAAATAACATTTGTTTGTCCAAGATGTAGAGTTTTAAAGGACACTGGGCAAAGAGCGATTGCAAATTTAATTTTGGAAAAAGCAATATAATTGGGAGTAATACATGCGGGGCCTTGGATCACTCATTGCAATGATGCATATTTTTGACAACCCATATCGTCTAGAGAGAAGGGGTCACTCAACCCACCCAGCAGTTGTTTTAAATCTTACTTGTAGCTTCACAGGGAGCGCACGGCACCAAATTATGAGTTTAAAAGACAAGCGCCACCACCTCCTGATGGTCATCCATTTAATCAGGGATGACCTGAAATTTAGAGATGTTATTTAAAGTAGAAACATATCCGCCATAAGTGAAAATTCCTAAATTGAACTACAAACCATTGATGAAATAACTTCTGTTTTTAAAATCCTTGATAAAGGAGGGAGTAACTGTTACATGCTCGGACACCCAAGGTTCCACACACTGTTAAAGGGGTTAGCATAGTTCTTTAAGCAGACTAGAATTGAAGATAAATTAGTATAATGAGTTATTGATATTCCACCGGTTTTCACACCATTTAAGGAACTTTATCACTGCATTAGAACAGACCACCCAAAGGTACTGAAGTAGGAACCATAAGTGATGAAATTCTCCAATTGTTGTAACTGACCAAAATCTTCTCCCAGAAATGACTGTCTGAAATGCCGTATCCCAGAGTAGATGTTTGATGGTATCATGGAACTAAAACCTTGTACGCAGTCTTGCCACAGGATTGGACTGGGACCTGTGCACTTGTACAGCCAGTGATGTTTTATATGCAGTACCAATGACAGTGGGGCAGTTAATCAACATGGCGAAACACCCCAAAACCAGTAGGGCTAAGAGACCAGTCAAAGGAGGGAGTTTAGGCTCCACAGTGTACAAGGATAGCATAGGGGTGCCCAGGGGAGTGCTAGATGTTGTAGTTGCATTCCATGTACCCGCACCCTAACGTACCGATTGATCACCACGGCCTTTTATAGAGAACATATTACTTTCATACTTTAAAAAGTATGAAAGGGGGGAGGGTACATTTCTCATAAGGGAACAGTTTCAATTGCTAGCAGCACAAGACGACTCAACCCATATACAGATATTGATGAAAATGAAGACAGTGTGTAAATGATGTTAAATGATATGGATGATAAATGATGAGATTGTTCAAAGAATGTCCAAATCATGTGATATTTCAAATGATGAAATCATTAGAATGAAGAACCAGCTACAAAGTGGTATTACTTTGCACTATTCCAAAAAGGTTTCTAACTTTTATGTTTTATACTGTTATTAGTGATGCGATTTTTAAATAGTATGTTTTTATACTTTGTAAAACAAGTGCCTTAACACTGAATGTGGTATGGGAACGGTTTCTGTGAAAGGAGGGAGTAAGAAATGTTCTAATACCACAAGTTGCTGCTATTTTAAAAAGTGATATTGAATGTTAAAACTAAAAGTTATGCACAAGGGAAAACTTTTACACCAGAAGACCAACCAATGTATTGTTTGTATTTTTGATGACGGTTATTTGTACCATTCCATTTTGATAGTATGTTTTTGATATGAGTTATGTACTATGCAAAGTTCAGATGAAGAACTCATTGATTTCAGTATTGTGTTCACACCTTAAAAGGTGTGAAAGGAGGGATTGTTAGAAATTAAAATCAATGTTTTATGGCATGATTTAGTCTAAAACATACCGTCAGTTTAAAAGCAGTCAGATGAAGAACTCATTACTTTTAGTATTGTGTTCACACCTTAAAAGGTGTGAAAGGAGGGATTGTTAGAAATTAAAATCAATGTTAAACAGCATAATTCAGTCTAAAACATATCGTCAGTTTAAAGCTGTTTTATTGTGGAAAAGCCCGGAAGTTCTCAGGAAATCAATGCCAAGCTTTTATTCTGAAAATCCTTTATCCGGTTAGCATGTGACTAATGTTGCGTTTTCTGAATGTAAAGTGAAAATGACTTGGAGTGTTACACACAAACGTACGGACTTTAACACTACATCGATAGACGTTAAGATATTATTACTGCTGAATATTAAATGAAGGTACAGTTGATCATGGAGTGTTTACACATTACGTGAGTAGCTATGACGTCAGAGGGAGCTACCGTAAATGAGAACTGTGCCATAAAGGCGTTTTTAGGACTTCTAAACTAACGATTACAGCTGTTTATAAGGTATTAAATAGAAAGTCATGACAGAGATAAGGAGGAGAAAATGCTTAAGGAAGTAGGCAGAGAATCGAAATCATCTGTTCTCGCGATATCGAACCAAAACAGATGAGAAGGGCGGTCCCACTATCTGCCCAGCGGGAGACAATGAGACGAGGATAAAAACAGATGAGAGACGACGACTCGCTCTCTTTCCTTCGCTGCAGCCCACCCTGAAGACATCACCGGCTTTGTCTCTCCATTACCCATGCTTGTTCTTTAACCACGTTACTTAATTAAACTACCCATTTGAACCTTTTCAGAGACTCCATTAGTCTCTTCATTCTAAGCTCCTCTCCTGGGCGCGAGAACATCGAATACTCTAATACAGTGGTTCTCAACTGGTGGGTCGCGACCCAAAAGTGGGTCGCGGACCCGTTTCGAGTGGGTCGCGGATGTGTGAGTGAAGAAAAAAAAGTTGGAAAAAGAAAATTGGATTTTTTTTTTTTTTTTTTTTTGGGGGGAAAAAGTCAAACTTTTATTTTGAAGGCCCGATTTTCTTCTCAGAGTGTACCAGAATGCGTAGTTTATGTTAGTATTTCTAAAAATCTTCTGGGGGAGAATCCCCCCAGACCCCCCTGCTGGGGTTGGGTTTCAGCATGTGTGCCTTTTTATATAGTTCAGCTTTGATTCCATCATCTCATTAAACCTTTTTTAAAAGCATACTTTAGTTCTGTGAAGGGATATAAGGGATATATGCACTGTACTTCAATTTATTTTATTAATATTGTATGCTCAAAAGCGTATATATATATTACAGCACGATTTTTTGTTGAATAGATTTGAGTGCTTCAAAATGTTGGGTCGCGATGTATTGACCAAGTAAAAAGTGGGTCCCGAGGCCTGACCAGTTGAGAACCACTGCTCTAATACATCCCGATAGCAATGAATACATTACATGCTTTGACAATAAATATATACAAATATTTCATCTGTGGAAGCCGTGGCGCTGTAAAAAGCACGACCAATTATCTGCCTCGGCCCGCGGCAGATAACTGGATGGCCTACCTGCCTGTCAGCCTTCCATCTCGAGCACAAACTTATCTCGTGCCCTCATTGGTCATGTGCGCGTTCGTGTGTGTTGGAGGAGGGGCTCTGCAAGGAAGTCTGAAGGAAGGGGCAGATTTTTTTCGGTTGTGTACTTCCAAATTCTAGCGCACTCGAGCTGGTTTCTCCATTCTTACCTACCCTAACTTTAATCAATTATTAGAAATATATTTGAAAGAATCTTATTGTGAATGAAATATGAGAAAAAGTCAGTCAACAGGACCTGGAAATGATTTTAGTCCACTCTACGTGAAACATTATATATGCTCACCACTCAGTTCAACTGAATGCTGCTAACACTCTGGATCAGCATCAGGGATCCTGAGCTACATCCCATTTCTTATCATCATCATCATCATCATCATCATCATCATCATCATCATCATCATCATCATCATCATCATCATCATCATCATCATCATCATCATCACTGCCAGCCTAAAGCCACACAGTGCAGTGCTACAGGACACCACAGGATCAACAATACGTACTAATCCTGAACTGTGCCTTGACTTTGTGTCTATGACATCTACAATCGCATAAATGCTGTAAAGGCCGTATGTGGACAGTTAGCAGTTAGCATGCCTCTAGCATCCTTACAGGCAGATATACCAGAGGCACTGAGCACAGTGGGAATCAGCCAAGCCCCCGGGATGAGAGCTGGACGTTAAAGCAGATGTTCCAAGTGGCCTAATCGTGGTACTACAATTTCTGCCTGTGGCGCCAATAGGCAAAAAAATACTATTTCACATTGACTTGCATAGGGAAAAAAATAAAGGTAAATCAACTACCCAGTTTGAACACCTGAATAGCCCCTATTTAAAGCATCAGGTTTTAAAAGTCTTAGAATGCACTAAAAGAAGAATTCAGCTTTATTTCGCTATCCATTCATTTGACTAAGACAAGACTGGCAGATTGGAGGTGGGGCTTAATGCAAACTCAAGCGCTCTATTGGTCCAAGACCCCGGATAAAGTGGTCCCGCCTCCAAAGCTTTATCCAGTTCTCTTTATACATCCATGGCAGCTAGTTCACTGGCATTATTGAAACTGATGGGGGGATTCACAGATAATTGATTGCGGCCGCTGTTAGCACTATGGGTTGTGCATCGTTTGCAACCGTTTTAATTTTACAAATAACAAAGTTTGCCAAAAGTAAGTCAACTTGTGATATGATGCAAACCCCTGGAAATGTGGTTATCAATTAATTTGACTATTTTTAGATATATAATTAGCCTTTTTTGATCGTAGTCGTTTGAACTAACAAAACTCAGGTTCATTCGACTTTTATTTAACTTCGCTGAATTGGAAGTGATAAAGACCCCTGCTTTGAATCCTCATGGAGTGGTGGATATCTTCAGCTTTAAAAGACTGTCGTCAAGTGTCGATCATCACGTTGTGAGTCTATAGACGGTTTGTAGTAAACAGATTCCGTATGCCGTTTGTTTTGTAGAAGCAGACGACAAACTGTGATTTTCAGAGCATGTGGAACTCGCGTTTAGTTTCATGTGTCGGTACAGTAACAATAATTTATGGTTGTGGTGCCTGAGGTGTTACACGTTTACTATTGAAAAATAAGACTAGTGAAAAGACCTATATATATATATTAGGGCTGTCAGTCGATTAAAAATATTTAATCTCATGAATATTAAACACAGCAACCTAGTCTGAACATTACAAATATTCGCCTCAATTCAACCTGGAACCTCTCTCATACAATAATACAATTAAATGTGTGTGTGTGTGTGTGTGTGTGTGAATGAATGTGGAGACACTGTGATGGATCGTTGGAGCTATGTGCAGCTCAAGGCATATATGCTCGAACGGGAGCCTGGACGCTGCAATCATGTTGCGCGCACTATCCGTGCTGAGCGTGCTGACTTTTCGTACAATGTCCCACTGTCTGGCTACCTGCATAAAGTCAAGTGCTCGGCACAGTTGTCGGCGAAATGTCGCTCCTCTATTTTCATTGAAACAGCTCCTTATATCCGTTAGCGCAGCTAGCTAGGACCATATGCTAACAACAACAACAACACGTAAGGTTATTAACGCGTTAACTTGACAGCCCTAATATATATATATATATATATTATTTTATATATATATAAAATAATATATATATATTCTGTCCCCTTGCTTTTACTTCCCTTTATACGGAAGCCCCGAGATATAAGTGAGAGAAAAAATGTGATGATCAATTTGTTTTACAATTTTATTTTTTTATGATTAAAAAAATATCTGAAAAGAAGTTGTCTCTAGGCTTCCGTACACACACTGCACAATTAACACGTGCAAACCAAACTATTCAACTCTGGCAAGGCTGTTAAATCATGTCTGTTGATAGTAGCTGGTATACACATTACTGTTGTAATCTATGTCGAGAAGAAAGGAAACTCAATATACTGTAAAGAGGATTAATTTTGAAATGAAACAGTGAAAAAGACAATTTGTACTTATTTTTGTCATTTTAGAAATTTTATTGTTGGTCAGTTACATTGCAAATTGTATGGTAGTGATGTATCAATCTATCTTTTTTTATTTACTGGTACAGCAGAACACACAGTATAACACACCACACTCACCAACAACTGTCTCTCAGAAATTAAATCCTGGATGCAAACAAACTACCTTCAACTGAACAGCGACAAATCAGATATTATCATAATCGGACCCACATCCCGCACCAACACCACCCAGAACTTCAACCTCACCCTTGACAACGCCACACTAACCCCCTCTCCTCACATTCGCAACCTTGGAGTAATTTTTGACAGCCAGCTCAAATTCGATAAACACATAAACCACATCACCAGGACTGCCTTCTTCCATCCTCCGCCCCTCACTCTCCTTCCCGGCTGCTGAAACCCTCATCCACGCATTCATCACTTCAATACTGGACTACTGTAACAGCATCCTGTATGGCTCATCATCCAACATTCTAAATAAACTGCAATATATCCAGAACTGCGCAGCCCCTCCTCACCCACACCCGCTCCAGAGACCACATCACTCCCGTCCTTCAAAACCTGCACTGGCTCCCTGTCCGTCAACGAATACACTTCAAAATCCTTCTGCTAACACACAAAGTCCCCTACCTCACCGACCTGATCCACCACCAAACCCCTTCCCGCAGCCTTCGTTCAGCAGAAGCGAACCTCCTTTCTATCCCCACACGAACCAAGCTCCGAACCTGGGGGGACAGAGCCTTCTCCATCGCTGCCCCCACCCTCTGGAACTCCCTTCCACAACACATCAGAGACTGCATCGACCCCCCCCCCACCTTCAAAACACCGACCAAAACACACCTCTTCAGACTGGCTTTTAATTTGTGAATTATGTTGTGTTGCTGTTTTAATATTTTTGTTATTCTATTATAATATGTGTTGCTGTTTTAATATTTTTGTTATTCTATTATAATATGTGTTGCTGTTTTAATAATTTTGTATTCTATTATATCTCGTTTTATCACCACTGTAAAGCGTCTTTGAGCACCTGAAAAAGCGCTTGGAAATTAAATGTATTATTATTATTAAAAACAGAACTGTTACACAATATCTCTGTCTGCTTTTCTTCACCTCAGCGGGTTTTAATGTGTAGGTTCCAGTGTCCAGGAGAGACTGATTATTGCTTCATTAACAACAGTTACAGGACAATGGATCGGCAAGTAGAAACAAAAAAGAAAATAAAAAGGAGTAAAAACAAATGAAGACAGTCTAAGAAAAAAATGAACGTCTACAAGTTTCTTTCTCCGACGCATTGATTCTGCCAAGTGAGTTACAGCTTGTTGATGACGTCACCTGGAAGAGAAAACGTTGTGTTATTTACCTGTGGACTACACACATTTACCGTTTCAATATGACACTTACAGAAACCCTAGTTTTGAATTCCACTAGGCACAACAGTAAGAATGAAGTCATCACAGATCTTAACAATGTTACTTACTCTGCACAGGGGGAGCTGTACTCAGTGACCGCCTCATCACCTGCAAATATCAACACAAACATCAGAAACAGGGTGAGTAATACGAGGGAGGAAATACGTTGTATGGAAGCCATGAGAAGTTAGTAATAAAATGTTTAATTTGTTTTCCCTTTGCTGTTTTTATGACTTAGGAAAACCTTTGCTAGGAAAATGTTTTAAGTTCCTATTTCTTATTTTATCTGTGACAGAAGTCTTACCAGGTGAAATTAAAAGTTGGCCAGGATAAAACATTTTTAGAATGTGTTGTTGTTATTCTTATTTTGGGCTCAAGAGGCAGGAAGTGAACCATATGAATCAGACATGTTTCCTTTCAGGTATATGCTCCCTGTTTTTAGAGTGCTTGGAAAAAAACCATATAAATCCAAATGATAAATTGGATCACAAGGGGAAAAAATTATAAATTATAAATCTTGCCTCTCAGGGCTTCCGTACATTTAGTTAACTTAAAGAAACTGAGCATCACATACATTACAAACTAAGTAACCATGAAGCTCTTACTTGTCTGGTAGTAATCGTAGACTTTGACCACAGCTGGTTTCAGATTCCCGACAGGAACATCCTCCTCCAGTGTCACACTGTATATCAGCGTCTCATCCTTTTTCAACTGCAACCACAAAAGAACAAACTCATACTTTACTATTGACTTTATCACAAGCTCTGCACACAGGTCGTAATGGTTTAAATAAATGATACAAAATAAAGGCTTAATTCATGCATATCTGAGGCACACAGTTGGTGCTTCCTACCCCGTCTAAGTAGATGTTGATGTATCCTTCGTCCAGATCCACACGCTTCACTGAGCGGTCGCTCTTCAGCTAAAAATAAGCACAGAACACACAGCTATCAGTATACACCAATATAAAAATATACTATGTAGTATGAATTTGCTACAGTCTTACAGTCTGATAGTACTGCACAGACTACATGTGTATTAAAGTATCTAAATATGTGCCATTCAGTGGAAGAACTGACCAGCTCCAGGGAGCTCTTATCCAGAATGTATCCAGACAGCAGCTTGATGTTGATGATCACCATGTTGGTTTCCTCTCTCCTGCCCTGGTACCTACACACACACACACACACACACACACACACACACACACACACACACACACACACACACACACACACACACACACACACACACACACACACACACACACACACACACACACACACACACACACACACACACACACACACACACGATAACTAACTGTTCACAGTTTTTGTTTTTTACAGTTCAAGGAGCATTGAGATGTTCTTTTGGTATGATTGAATATTTGCGACAATATTTGTACCAACATATACAGTGGTGGAGAGGTTTGAATCTGATTGATTGATTCTGTGGACAGGTGTCTTTTATACAGGTAACAAGTTGATATTAGGAGTCTTTTTTAAAGGAAAAGGACTTCTGTAAGCGGTCTGTGGGAGAAAGAATCCTTGTTTGTTGCAAGGGGATACATTTCTGGATTTTTTTTGATATTCTGTCTGTCATTAGTAAAAATAAACCTACCATTAAAATGATAGACTGTGGGTGAATTTACAAAATCGGCAAGGGATCAAATTATTATTTCCTTCACTGTATTACTGAAACTAAAAGGTTTCCAATCTCTATTACAGCTAACACACAAACACACACTGTACCTGACATGCACAAAGAGGATGAGCTGGGGCCTGTTGATGTTGCACTTGGTCTTGGTGTTGGTGGTGATGCTGAAGGCAGAGAAGTCGGGGGGAGGGGGGATGTTGTAGTGCATGGAAATCTGAGAGAGACAGGTCATCAGAGTCAATACACAGTACAAAGGAACAATACGCTTTGATCAAATATTCCAGTAACTTAAAAAAAAAAAACACATCTGTAGCATTACAATATCATACACTGCTTTTACTTCTTAGTTTACATCAATTTTAGCCCTTTGTGTTGCGAGGCTCTTCTTTTTCTCGTCCTTCGAGGCCCCCCGTACCAAGACCCCAGTACCCAAGTGCGCCGGACGCTCATGCAAATATTCGTAGTGGCCAAACTGTGGTTCTACAACTTCTGCATCATTGGGCCCAATATTACTTTTCCCCATTGACTTACATTGGGAAAGAGATGTCTGTAAATCAGCGGATCATTTAAAAATAAATAAATAAACAAACCAGTATGAACACTTGTATAGCCCCTATTTGAATCCTTAGGGTTTTAAAATGTGTAAAATGCGCTAAAACCTGAATTCAGTTTGATTTTCTCTCTCCATTCTACTGAGCAGAGAGAGGGAGATCGGGGGCGGGGCTTAAGGAGAACTCAAGTGCGCATGCTCTATGAGCGTACATACGGGCACTTTGCTCTCGACAGGCGGGCATGACGGGTCATTTGTGACATTTTGCTCTCGAGAGCATCAGACCATTTGGGCTCCATGCGCCACGCTCACAGGAATGAAGGAGGCCCCTCTTCCGACGCAGTATCCAGTTCTCTTTATACACCCATGCCCCGTACCTGTGCCAGGACGCAGCTCTGGCCCTGGGCCCTGATGGTGTATTCTCCGGGGACCTCGCTCAGCTTCTGCTCCTGGTACAGCAGCCTGTTGCTCTGATCCACCCTGAACTCTGTGTTCAGGCCTCCCAGCGAGGTCACAGTCACCGCCGTGTTGCCCTCCGGTCTGTAGGTGGCCGCGCCGTACTTAGCCAGGGCCTGGAGGGCCACCACCGTGTCCTGAGGGAGGGAGGGAGGGGTTACAGGAGGAACAGAAATGTTGGTTTAAAGGTGTTTTAAATGTAACCTTAAAATATGTTTTTATCGAGATCTACACTACATCAGGATTACATGTTAAAAAAAAAGAAGTTATAGGATGAAGTGTTTGTTTTTCTGGAGTCTGTGGAAAGAGAAACAAACTGACCTGGGGTTGTCAGGCAGAAATGGAAGAGGTACTCAGAATTGATACTTTTTGTTGTTGTTTATACTATAAGTAAAAGCAGTGATACTCAATTGTAAAAATACTCTGTTACAAGTAAAAGTCCTGCATTCAAGATCTTACTTAAAGGGGACCTATCATGCAAAATGCACTTTAGTACGTCTTTTATACATGAATATGTGTCCCCGGTGTTCCAGGGAACTCACCAAGTGTCAGAAAACACAACCCTCTCTATTTTCCTCCATACCCAAATCTCTAAAAAAGGGGCTGCAACGGATCTGATCAAAACTGATCCAGATTTGAACACTTTACTGACGTCAGGAAAGTGGCGCTACGGCTATTGAGCCAACTCCACCAATCAGGAGGAGACAGCCACGGCCATTGCCGTTCGAAAGTGCTGGAGACGCTGTAGTACATATGCCACGCCTGTAAGTGGCGCTGTAGTCTGCCACAAAAGCAGCGAAGAAGACTTGGTTACCATGGTTACCCTTCTGTTTATTCTCCGCTGTGGCTTTTTTTTTCTCCCTCCCCGAGGCAAGCGTTTGCTCCCGCTGCTTTAATGCAATGCAATCCCTCCCCGTCGAGGCAAGCACTGTAATTCTCTCCGGTTAGTTCACCAGCAGATGACAAACACCCACCTCTCCGCCTCTTCCAAGGAACGAGGGGACCGTGCGGCAGAGTTTCAGTTTCAGTTACTTTCGCCGGTCAAGATGTCCATTAAAGTTTAAATCTTCCGGACAAAATTAGAAAAGTGCCGGTCAAAGGTCTTCTTTGTTATTTATTGAGCTTTAAAACAAATGAATAACGACTCTATATAATAAAACAGGGAGATCTCTTTTTCTCCCCCTCTTCTGACAGCCCAGCAGCTGATCAGAGCACGTCTCCCCTCTCCTGCAGGGGGGCGTGGTCAGCAGAATCAGACCCGTAGACAGCAAACAACACATAGAGCATGAAATGAGGCATGGCTAAAATGCATGATCTGTTTGGTATTTTGAAAACAGAAATGTATAAATATACCTTATATAGGTATGGCCTTACAATATATCATTTAAATATAGCATGATAGGTTTCCTTTAAGTATATTTTGATCCCAATATTTTTGTATCCAAGGTGTTAAATGGTAACTGATAGTAATCATTTTGTATACTGCTGCTGAATATCTTAACCTATATTAGCTTATAGTGTGTATTCAAAGTAACTAGTAACTTAAGCTGTCAGATAAAGAGAGGAGTAAAAAGTACCACGTCTGCTTCCAAAAAATAGTAGAGTAGAAAACTCAGGTAAAGTAAAAGTACCTGCCATCAGGTCAACATTTTGAGAAACCCCTCGGAGTATATGTCTAGGGTTTTATAACGGGTACCTGGTCTGTGGGTGTTTTACGTTCCGTATGTGTTTTATAGTTGAGTGGTGCTCACTCATTAGGAGGGTGCCATCATTGCAAGCATTAACAGATTTTAGCAGGATTAATATACTAATTACTATTTTTGTATGCAATTGTTGCCTCAATTAACTCTCTCTAGACAGCAGCTGATTTTTACGTTGCTACGCCAGGTGTCACTAAGAAGAGTTTTCCCATAAGCCACCTGTGTGTGATGTGTGTTACCTGTGTGGAAGAGAAGCCCCCGTACGGGTTCTGCTGCTGGACCAGCCAGCGCACGATGCTGGAGGAGTAACCCAGGCCGAAGTCTGGCAGGGCCGGACCGGAGAGCAGAGCCAGCAGGACGTAGGAGGTCATCTCCACCTCCAGAGAGTCCAGGCCTTTCCCAGAAGCCCCGGCTCTCTCCCAGTGACGGGAGCCGCCTGTCAATCAGAACAGTGGATTCATCCTTTAGAAGGTAAGCAATGACCGACCCTGTGCACTAGCTCGGTGTGCTAGAATTTGTAAGAGAACTTTTAATCGTCATTTGGCAATGTTTTTAAATGAAGGTGGATAATCCTTAATGGAGGCTGAACTGCATGTTCTAAAAACTAAAAGCATTCATGTTTTCTTCAAGGTGAGTTCTGATTTCTCGTTGCACTTCAAACAGAAGCTATATTGTCTATTCTATGTCTTTCTTGTGACTACAAATGCATTTTAATCTGTGCTTATCTGTTCAGTCTTATTGGCTCTTATGGCTAGAATCCGTATTAAAACAACAATATCCTGACAAAAAAGAAATCTATTATTCCAACATTTCATTTTTAACAGTTTATTTCTTTTCAACTGCCTTCATTGCTTGAAAAAACTGCTTTCACAGAGTTCAGGCTTTCCACTTTAACTAAAATGTCACTTACGTTTAACAATGACTTGCAATCTGACGTAAAGGAATATTAAAGTAGTTAAAGAGAAATATGAATGTGTTCAAGGCTTACACTACAACATCTACTTCCTTTCAGCACTTCCATTTTAACAGTTATGCTGATTTCTTTCAATATTTAATTCTGGCTACTATTTGAACTTCGCAGTTTTTTTAATACTATGTCATGCTACAAATTCAGCTTTAGTAAAACATTTATCAATGAGACAGTGTTGTCAGAGGTCTAGCATTAACTTAGATTAAGGAGAAAAACGGAGGTTCAGATGTTGCCGATTCCACCGTCTTACCCTGCGTGTTGGACTTCTGGTTCAGGTAAGTGATGAGTTTGATCCTCATCTCCTCGTCTCCAGCCAGAGTGAAGGTGTAGGACAGCAGCGCGGTGGTGTACAGGTTTTCTTCTAGCTCGGAGTCCACTGATGCCTTCAGACAGCTCAGGCACCTCTGCACCACGGGGTCCTGTCACACACCCAGCACCCACACAGAGGAAACAATGAGCAGCAGAATATAAAGGAGGGAGAGAACTGTATCAACCACAATAATCACTGAGTATCAACCACAACAATCACAGAGTATCAACCACAACAATCACCGAGTATCAACCACAACAATCACCGAGTATCAACCACAACAATCACCGAGTATCAACCACAACAATCACCGAGCCTTCGCAGCAGCTGGCCCTAGGTTCTGGAACACTCTGCCCCTCCATGTGAGGTCGGCCCAGACCCTAGGGGTTTTTAAATCTACTCTTAAGTCACACTTCTTCTCCCTGGCCTTCTAGTCAGAGCGGAGCACGACTCCTGACTTTTCCCTGTGTTTTTTATATATCTGTTGTAATTTATTGTCTTTTATTGTGATTGTAGTAATGTGTTTTTATTACATGCACAGCACTTTGGCTCGACCAAAAATCGCTTTTAAATGTGCTTTATAAATATGCTTTATAAATAAAACCTGATTTGATTTGAACAATTAACCATATTCATTTTCTATACGAATTTGAAGTCATTTGAACGGAAATATTCAAACACAGCCTATTTCAAGATGAAGAGTAAAAAAGAACACAAGTGCACATCTCTGAAAGATAATAGTGAAAGATAAAAAGCAATGACATCCACTCAATATTGATGATAGTGCATTTTTTGTAAAATTCCAAAAATGTTGTGTGAGACTACATGTGTTAGGGTAACACTTTAAGTAATAGATCAACATTTACTTTTTCCCCTGTTAATTATTTACAATAAGATATTCCTTTTTAATGACAAGTTGCCACATTTTTGTTGAATTAAAAAGAAATCCACACTAAGAAATTTACAAAGTTATACACAAATAAACACCTGTGTATTTTGGATGTTTTGCTCTCAAAATTGTCTGAAAAGGTGAAGTTATGGGAGCAAATAGCCCAACGTTTTAATATTTACCAAGGCATGAAAACAATTGTTAGTGTTTGACTTAATAATTAATCTAAAGGATCCAGGTTGCAGAATATTTACAGTAAATGTATCATTGTTGCAGTACAAGCACTTATCAGACGAACATCATATGATAACATTTAAAATCAGGAATGCAACAGTGAAAGTTCATCAGAGTTCGAGTTGTGACCGAGACTCACCAAGGTGTTTGTGTCGAGCTCCAGCATGGCAGCTGTGATGTAGGCCGTCAGAGACACATCGTCACTCACTCCTCCCTGTTAGAAACATCACAGGAGGAACAGTCAGAAAACACACTTTTATTCATGTCACTGTCAATACTGGCAACTTAGAACTAAAAAATGCATGTACACACAAGTTGCTATTGCGGTTATGTTGAATACAATATTTATTTTCTAGGATCCTGCAAAAGCTGCACTAAACAGGTGTGGGATTCTTTACACTCAACACTATTTTATTTGACGTAGTAAACCCTTTTCTATCTACAACATTACAACCGGGGCTGCAGATCTTTATAACAACAAACCTTATCTCATTTGCATCCAAAGTGTACCCCCTTCTTGTGATGAAAGTGACAAAGGGTTACGGTATTTAAAGTGTATGATTAAGTTAGATGTTCAAAATGTATTAAAGGTGTTACAAGGTGAATGTGCCATGTATTCAGCAGCGAATGCTGAAGAACTTCCTAGATGGGAATCTCCGTGTGTGTGTGTGTGTGTGTGTGTGTGTGTGTGTGTGTGTGTGTGACTGAGAATAATCCATCGATCAACACAGTCATCAGCTGACATTAAGAATGATCTATTTTAAGAGCTTTTTATCCAATTCAACTACTTTCCAAAAAACATAGGTACCGGCATATGCCACACATCTTTCATTTATTTTGGTGTTAGTTGGCTTCATGACATGTTGTAGTTGGATAGGCTAGAAATAATTAGTTTGGGACTCTGCTATTAGAGTGTGCTGCTTGCAGGCAGGCCTGGGGCTATCATCCCTCCCTGCACACAGCTCTCAGAGACAACATGCAATTTTCTCCTCACATTGAATTAATTCTTTGGTTTATGTCTTACAGGAAGAAAATCACCCACGCAGAGCTCTAAACGACTAAAGGCAGATGTGAAACCCTATATTCCCAGCTAAAATGTCCAAGTTTCAGACTGATGTCGTCACCTTCATGCCGTTGTGGAAGAGTTTCCCCACAGATTGGATGCAGCCGTCAGGCCGCTGGAGTTTGGAGAGCCAGCTCCGGGCTTCTTGAATGCGCTTGTCTTCCACAAAGATGTACGGTTTTGCCCCGCCAAAGGACTTCATCACGAAAGAGGTCAGCCTGGAAGGATACAAACACAAAGTCTTTATAAACAAATCCAACCAAGTGGGCCTGTGTTCAGTTACCCCCAAATGAACCCTGCTATTCCTCGGAGCCCAGAATAAGGATGGGAAGTAAAATATCCACATATTATATTCTGATTAGTGCTGTACATAGATTCAAAAATGTAATTGTGGTGATCACAATAATAATCTGTGATTAATCACAATAATAATCTGTGTTTAACCACATTAATTTAAATATTAGTATTTACTTGGAATGTTTGGGGGGAGATAAAACAAATACATGTGCGGTTATAATAAAGAAATGCAAGTGGTAAGAGGGTTTCTCACTTTAATACAACATGATTTCTGAATTGTTGCCGGGAAGTTCGACAACTTCCCGACACTCTAAAACATCGGGAGCATTAATGTGGTAATGTGACATCCATAATTTTAATATTGTATTTCAGATGTAATGCGTCAAGAAATATTCACAATAATAGATATATTACATTACTAAGCATGTTGTCTTTCTAAACAGTATTGGTCAACCCTACTAATCTTTACATTGACCAAATTGTCTGTTAAAGGCGATTATTGCCATGTTGTTATATACTCAAAAAACATTCCCGCAGCTGTATTTCCAAGAGTAATGAAAAAATCTACACATAACCAAATGTGCAAATGTTCATATAAGATGCTGATAATAGTAGCTTGGAAATAAATCTATAATAAATATGATTTGACTATAGTAAGCCCTTTTTTTCAAGTTTATTAGACCATTCCACCCAATCTCTGTTTGGAATTCTAATTCAATTAAACACTTGAGAGCCCTACTTCCTGCTCACCACAAACACACACCCAGACACACCTCACTGACAAAAATGGGAAAATCCACGTTTAAAAAAGAAATGTGGAAAATTGCAAGGTCTAGTATTCTTTTGTGTATATGTGCTTTCTGTATCGGTGAAATTAAAAACACACCATTTGTATTATTATTTTTGTATTATATAAATTATATTTATTATTTGTATTAATGTTACTATTTTGTCTTATTCTTAAATATTTCATCTAATTTACGTTGCACCTTTCAAATGTATTTTCTTTCAATTTGGTTGTTATTTCTTTGTACAGCCGTCTTGGTTTTTTAATAATTTAAAATGTATAAATGACACATCACAGAACAGAATATTTATTTAAAAATAGTAATGATAAAAATGCCTCTTCTAATTAAAACATTTGTGTTGTGCTATATCCCAACAAAAAATAAATTACAAAATAAGGCACCAAAGATCTTCTTATCTAAAAGATATGACACTGGTTTTGCCATCAGCTGTTAATACATATAGAAAATGTTAGGGCTATTACAAGTCATTAGCTTTATCCTAATCATCATGTCGTTACAGATGTTGAGGAGCGTTACTGACCAGGTGTTTCCAGACTTATCGCTATTTCCGAAGGCGCTGTAGGAGCCGTCGTCGTGCTTGTAGGTAAGCTCCCTCTGATATCCTGCAACAATCACACACACATTTACGAAAAAGTCAGCTTTGCAGACAGACAAAAACAAAAGAATAAGAGTGCTGGGGGGCTACACTGGTGAGGCCCAGTTGTTTCACATGCTGGTGAGACGATGATACAATCCCAGCAGGCTGCTTTAAATAATACATCAAGAGTCTGACGGCCTATCAGATGTCAGAATACTGCACAGCATTTATAATACTTGGAGACGAGATTTAGACTAACTTTTTATTTTTTTCAAGATGAATGAGGTGACATTCATGTAACATAGGGATCTACTGTCTGATGCAACACCTTGTGAACTATTTTCCACTTTCACTGTCTGTCAAAGATGGCACTCACCGCTCTCTAGGAAGCGTGTGGCTTTGTCCTGAATGTCCTTGGTCAGCTGTTCTGTGCTTTTCAGGTAGTTGAGGATGAAGATGTTGGGCGCAAACAGCAGCATGTTCTGCTCCCCGCAGCCGTACGGCATGGCCAGGAGCTTGTCCAGGTTCTTCATGGCCCGGCCCATCAGGTCCCCTGCAGCAGCAACAGGACAAATATAACACCCGCACAACATTTCATTCTTCACAGGTTGGAGGGTGAAAAGTTGGAGCTGTCAACGTTAACACCATGATTAATCGTTAAAAAACAAGTTTGACCCAAACTTCCTCCTGTATTTTCAGCACAGATGTTTACCATGAATCTGGACAAGCTACATATAAAGTACAGACAGGAGAGCTCTCCATGACAAGGTCAGTAATTCAGATATCTTGTTAAAGTTACAACATCCGATTTCTTTCACCAGTATGTCATGCCACCACATCTCTATTTGTTTTATCTCCCGCCAAAATACAAGTAGAAACTATTATTTTAAACTTTTAAGATTAATATTGTGATAAACACGATAAAATGTTGTTATTGATTGACAGCACTATTCAAAATACAGGATAAACTATTTGCTGGTCAATCGCAAGTATTGATAACTATTAAAAAAGACAAGAGAGACTGTGTGACTGACCCAGTACAGAGACAGAGGCCCTGGCGGATCCAGCCACAAACATCTCGGGCAACAGAAGGGAAATCTTCTTCTCCACAGTCCCCTCTGGAAACAAAGAACAGAAAAAAAGGTTACAAAAACAACTTTCCCAGCTTGAACAAAAATGCCTGTATAGAGGCGTGTGGCGCAGTGGCTAGAGCCTTGGTGTTGGGATAAGGGGAGCACAGGTTCAAACCCCACTGCAGTCAGCATGTCGTTGTGTCCCTGGGCAAGACACCCAAATTGCTCCTGTGAGGATTGCCCACAGTATTGAGTATGTAAGTCGCTTTGGATAAAAGCGTCTAACAAGTAACATGTAATGTAATGTAAATTAAAGCAGCAGCTAATTAGCTTAGCATTTAACCGCACATAAAGCAATAGCTTAGCATTTTTTTTGAATGGATTAACAAAGAAAAAAATATTAAAAACATGTAAAATGTTAATTAGTGAGTTTTAGAGAATCTCTACGCTAAGCTAAGCTAATCGTCTCATGGCTTCTTAGTGATGAATGTTTTTAACACTAACAACGTAGGGTTGTATCGATTCTGTGTATTTAGTTTAGCAACCGTATACAGCTGTTATGCTTTTGTTCCAACTATTTCACACATACTCATCTGCGATCCGACAAACACAAAAGGCTTCTGAACAATGAATGAGGTGCAGATAACATTTGATCATCCCTCACACTCAACCCCTGACCCTGACTCTGGTCTCCATAACAGAATGAGAGATAATCAAGATGGCCGTTAACCCAGAGGCTTCAGATTACAGACGCTGATACACAGGTTGTGTGTGCTCACCTGCAGGACAGAGGAGAGCGTTATGACTGACCATCTGTGGTGTTCCTTCAGCCTGGTGGAGACAGAGACAAAGAGAATGAGATTGGGTTGAAGATATACCTCAGGAAAACTGCAAGGCATTGTAACAAGTGCAATCTTTGTGTGTATCCAGCTTCTAATACAAGTTACTCCTCGGGGTGCAAAAACTATTCAAATTAATCAATTCGAAATGCTGTTGCCTTGGGCACCATGTTCCTTCATCAACACAAACAGTTAATTTGGACTAATTCTCAAAACTAAATAACATTCATCGTCCAGCTGACCCAAACTAGTGGATAATCCGCCGTTGGAAATAGTCCCAACATTATTGACCATGTCTTTCTGTCTGAGTTATGTTAAACTACAGCAACAAGCTGATTTGGAAAGAGTCTTTTTGTTGGTTTCAGACAGAGGGTGAAAAGAGGTGCAGCAGCACAGGCAGTATGAGAAAAATACATACCTTTTTGAACATTTAACACAGTGTAGAGACACAACATACAAATATGAAAATGAGCATAATAGGGACCCTTTAAATAAAGTACATTTACGATTTTCGTCTTCAGTAGAAAGAAATGGCCAACGTGCCATAAACAGGGAAAATACATAACTGCCACTATCATTCATCAAAAAGACTGGACAGAACAAAGCCAAATAACAAATATAACAGGGTAATACATTTGTGTTGTCTAATGATAAAACAAATTCTAGTATTAAGTATTTTAAATGTATATAAATTCCTCTTTAGAGAAGGCTCTTCAGATGCAACCACACTACCAAACATGGTCTGCAGGTGGTTCATTCTTCTCAAATCCCTAAAATAGGTCATTTTCCCAAATATTAATGAAAATATTGTCCATATCAGTAGTCAAACTCTTCTGCTCATGCCACCTTGTTTCTCCGGTGTGTTGTGTTTGACAGAGACTCACCTCCACCAGCAGGGTGCGGACCACCGTGTCGATGCTGCCCATGTCGGGGACAGTTGCCACCTTGTTGTCACACCGTATGTTAGTCTTCATGGCTTCAGCGCTGACCTTCAGATCCACCTGACCTGTGGGTACACATACAGTCATATTGATTAGCGCTTCCTGTCACCCTGTCACTTTTTGTGTACGGAGGCAGAAACAGTTTCCTGTCTGCTTTTCAATCCAACTCATTATCCTCACTCTGAAGTATTATTTGCCGTAATTACGAGGTAAACTGACCGTGACTAAAATGAATAACATCTCAAACAGTCAGACATTTATTTATTGAAGCTGAAAGCTGATATCTTGCACAGATATTAAATTCAAATCCAGAACATATTGGTGCCAAGGTGCCCCAAAAAAGAGCATTGAAGCTTACACATTTGGACCATATTAGTGTTTTAGTGTTCTAGACATCACAACTTCAAGCCACAACACAGTGTTTCATGATTATCATTATTATACTATCTCCAATATGGATGTTGTTTTTGTAGTTTTGAAACAATTTCCCCAAAAATATCTAGAAACCTTATAATTGATATTTTTTCAATCAGAATTTGAATCTTAATTAACACCCTATGTATGACAAATTACAAAATAATTATGGATATTTCAGATGAGAGATTGTTGGGTGTATTTCTTTCTGTGATTTTTCTCATTCGTTGAAAAGGGAAAAGCTCACTTAGCAAATGTGATGTCACATGTTTTTGAACTATCAGGAGTTTAATTAAAAAGATAATAGGTGGATTCAAAATCAATAAGGATGTTTTTACAGCATATATTCACTTTTAGTGCTCTTTTTAGTCATACAAATCTAATGTTACTAAGCAATACTTCTAATCATGGTTTTTCAGGAGCTTTAAACGGTCAAAAAGGCCAAACTCTCGTTTTAATGTCCTGTAAAAAGAATTAAGCTCTTTCCACCGACCACCAAAGAATATATGGAAACTACGTGAAACAAAACCCTGACTGCCTCATACTGTATCATTTGCAATAACATGTTCATGTTTCTAAACGGAATGCGTCAGCCATCAGTACCTAGGGTGGTTGGAGTTACAATCCACGAGAAAGTCCTGCTCTCCTCCCCGCACAAACACATACTGTACTGGCAGCCGTCGCAGTTTCTGGAGGTGTACTGGTCGGAATCAGCCAGAGTGGTTTTAACCTGCAGACACAATCAAAGACAAACATAATCAGAAATAAAAATATATAAAATACATGTCCATTATCATCTGGCCGGGGACAACAGCTGGAAATTAGCAATGTTGGCTAAAGCTGCCACATTTACTATTTTTTGTGACAGTTGATTAATGGGGACTTCCACGACACTATAAACAAATAAACTAAACTAAACATGTAAAAACAACGTTTTAAAAAAGACAATTTGACTACCCTATCCACAGTCCTACGTGTATCCATTCAAATCAATTACATCTGCAACAGCTAGAATATTTACCATAATGCACTTGGAGAGATAGTTGAAGACTGTTGCTTTAAGTGTAAACACCTCCCCTCGGATGACCGAGTAGGGCAGGGTGAGACTGACAAAGAACGGCTGGAAGGCGACAAGCGCCACGTTGGGCGCCACGCCGAAGCCCACAGATGAGACGCAGAACGCTCCAGCTGCCCACTTAGTGATGGTGTCAGGGACCGTCTTCTCCACGTTCACTGAGCCACTGTATCTGTTCAAACAAACAAGAGTCAAATAAAAAAGTAGCATGAAAAAATACATATGCTTAGCAAATTCCATGCATTGCTACTGCACATGAGAGATTTAAGTGCTCAGTAAATTTCAGTGTAAATATTCTTTAGTACAGCTAAAATTATCAATAAATAGTGCATTTGGTTGAAATGGAACTTCATCCCTGCCCAAGAAAACAACTTCTAACAAAACAAAGGTCTACAGCTATGCTAGCAGCTCTGTGAAGTGCTTTGAGTTAATGCTAACATCAGCATGCTAACACTGTCAATGCTAAATTGCTAATATCAAGCAGGTATAATGTTAACCACGTTCACTATCAGAATGTATCATTTGTTAAAGTTGTTTAGTAAATACAAAACATCCAGTAGTTGCTAAGATATTAAGTCAAAAACTACAAATGTTAGCCTCTGTCTGAAGTTAAACACAAAGTTGGAATATCAGGCTTTGTCTGGGCACAACTTTCTCAACAAAATGAGCTAATAAGCAATAACACAGGTGAAAAGTACTTCTGGGGCTTAGTTTTGCAGGTATTTAGTCATAAACCAAAGTATTGGATACATTTGAATTATGACGACAGCGGCACAAGAAAAAGAGTAATAAGGATACATCCACTGGGCACCATGAATGACTAACACATTTGTGTCATTAGGTTTATTTCACTGGGCACCTTGAATGTCAGTAAGAAATAAAAAGTGTTTGCCTTTAAAAGCTTGAATAGTCACGCTCCTGGTGGTGCTTGAAGATTAGTGAGGGGATCATCAATGTCATGTTTGCCGTTAGGAACCATGAATGTCTGTACAAAATTAACATTTGCTCGTTGGCAAAAACGCAGGTAAAAAGTACTTCTGGGGCTTGGTATTCCAGGTATTTTGTCATAAACAAAAGTAAGTAATTAAGTTATATCCACTGGGCACCATAAATGTATGTACCAAATGTGTGTCATAGGTTTATTTCACTGGGCACCATGAATGTCAGTAAGAAAAGAAAGAAAAAATAATAATCACCAACGTTATGGTGGCCTCTGGGAATCATGAATGTCTGCTCCCTACTGAATTATTTCCACAACTATTGGATGGATTAACATGAAAATGTATGAAATGGTTGACCTACAGACAACGTCATCCCTAATCTTAACCTTATGTGACAAAAGTCATTAGGATGCATCCTCTGAGTAGCATGACTACCTGCTCCTGACCCGAATATCTCTCGACAACTTTTGTGGATAACTATTAACTGTACGATGTGCTGAACAGACCAAAATAGCCTTTGTGAGAGCCACACTGCCATCACAACTAACACAAATACATTATTTAAACAAGTTACATTTATAAAAAATGGCCCTGGAATCGTGTATTTCTATTTGTATCCCTCCAAAAGGTCAGTATTGTATCAAACTTCATTATTGCAAGCAACCTTGACAAAGGCAGCTCATACAAGATACATTCTTCCTGTTCTTACCTTTCACAATAAAAGACCTAGATATATATGCAAAACTTTTAAACTAGGGGAACTCAAATTCAGGGCATTTTGTTTAAAAGGAACTAAAAAAGAAAATAGAGGATCATGTTGTACCATATTTCATATAAATTAGGTGACACTTATATTCCAACTTTCCATTGAAGCAATTTTGCAACTGTTGCAAATTTGTAACATTGCCAGTATGGACAGTTTTGAAGCATTTTCAAATTGTACAACTTTGTCCATTCTTTATTAAAGGTAGGGTAGGTAAGTTTGAGAAACTGGCTCGAGATCGCTAGAATTTGAAAATACACAACCGGAGAAAATCTGCCACTTCCTTACAGAGCCCCTCCTCCAACACACACGAACGCGCACATAACCAATGAGGACACGAGATAAGTTTGTGCACAGATGGAAGGCTGACAGGCAGGTAGGCCATCCAGTTATTTTAGCCGGGCCGGATTCTAAAGTGTAACGGTTTGCCGTTTGTTTACAGTTCAATATCATTTTTTATTTAATATATGGGGGTCATGGACTGTTTTTTTCCACTATTTAGACAGAAAATGTGATGGTTAATCATGAACATTGATTTCCATTCAACATAAATAAACAAATTAATCTTTCTAACTGAAAAATAACTTGTTAATGATATAATGCCTATATTGTTAAACGTAATGTGTTTGCTCACACGCACGTTTGAAAGTCACAAATGTCTTATTTTTTCTTCCTATTCATATATGTTGTTATTATTACCCCACAGAAACTAGGTCCCAGATCCAGGTTTCAGGGAAGAATGTCCTGAGAGTCTCTTTCTTCTGCTCTTCTTCACCACCTGGACTTTGTGGCATGGCCATGACTATCGGAGAGTCTAGCTCTGGGAACACACAAATAAAAAACAACAATCGAATTAAGCACCACCTAGTGTCAGCAGAAAGTAATGCAAATAATAATTCAAAAAATATGCAAAAACAATATATGTTAAAATATATTTTAAGATCATGTTTAGTCATCTGATTCGTCTGTACATTGCTGTTTTAGTCTGCGTTCTTCCAATTAGTGTCCACAGTGTGCCTATTGAGCCGTGTTGAGCGATGTGGGGCAAGCCCCGATCTAGCCCCTCTCTCTGCTGTCAAAATGAATGGGTGCTGTAAAAACTACACTGCGCATGCTCAAGAGTATTTTTCTATTCAATGTGCGCGGCAAAAGAATAATCACCATAGGGGCACTGTGCTGACATACCTACCAAACGTCATCTCATAATTCAGAGAGCTGATTGGCTGTAAGTACATGTGCCGCGAAAATAGTAGTTGTGAAGAGGAGAGAGAGAGAGCAGCGTATAGCGATTAAAATCAGTAAAACAGAAAGAAAATGAATGAAGTTGACCATCTACTTCAGCTTTGGCAAGTTATTTTATGTCATATCTTTTGTTGATCTTCTGTGTTTTGCCTATAGGCTATTGCTCTGCTGGATCGATTGATATTGTGACCTCGGTGATGAGTGTCTGTGTTTTCCTTATATCCCCCCCCCCCCCCCCCCCACTCTATCGGAACCATGGATAGCCTACAGCTATTTGTTTACGTGTTTAAAAAAGCACCAGAAGTTTATATATACACATCTAAGTTGTTCGTGCATTAATTTAATAAAAATTGCATGCTTTTTGGTGTATCTGACGGAGTTGACAAAATCAAGTTAGGAAATTAATAAATGTCAATTGTAATAAAAAGTTTTTGTTTGTTTTTATAAAAAAGGTGTTACCTGACCTGATTTGTTGGCTCATTCCTTTGTCTAATAAATATACCACATTCAAATAAGGGTTGTATTTAACTTGTTTTGTAACTTATCTCAAGAATCAGTGCTGTAATAGTGTACAGTATATTATATTTATTGCCCTACTGTCAATAAGAATGGACAATATCAGTAGCAAACTATAAAACATACTCTCGTAATAGCGCCATGGATAGCAGTCATAAGGTTTTCTAATATCGGAGTTGGTCACAATTTTGATCCCGATTCCCTAGAAGGGGAAAGAGAGAGATTATTAGTTAACAAACAAAATATTAAGTCATATTTTGTATATGATTGGTCACACATTTCTAACGCAGTCACACAGTTTGAAATGACCCTGACATAAATTACAAAAGGATACATTTTCTCCTTAAAAATGTATGTTATATCTATCAAT
Organism: Trematomus bernacchii; assembly: GCF_902827165.1. Taxonomy (NCBI): domain Eukaryota; kingdom Metazoa; phylum Chordata; class Actinopteri; order Perciformes; family Nototheniidae; genus Trematomus; species Trematomus bernacchii. Next base: position 55,271 of record NW_022987714.1, read on the forward strand.
CTCAATATCTATAGCCCATTATTTAAAACCAATAAAAAAATGACATGTTTCACTTTAAAAATGTTGTAGACGTCATTCTTCTGATCGTCCCCTGGAAAGTAGAATGGGCGACTACCAAAGCTCCTGATTCCAAGCCCTGGTACTGGCAGAAACTTGCAGGGATTGGACTCAGCGTCTGCAACCTCATAGCTGTATCCTGAGAGCTTTTGCACAGGCAACCGGCTGTACACCTGCATAAAAACACACATGAGTCAGGGTAAGTCATCAGTTTACACAGAAGGTAAAGATCAGTCCAAGTCAACATCATCATCATGTTCCTAATACAACATTAACACAGAAAAGACCTGTCTATGCTGCCCCAGAACGCCTCGTTGGACATTTTTCTTTTTCCATGTTTTTCTTCCTGGTCACAGTGACGCAACGACGACCAAATGGACCAATCCGTGGAGCTCCTCACACACACACACACACACATATTTTCTCAGCCGCGCTACTCCGTGGAGTTTCGCCGGCACACACTCACTCAGCCTTATCTTTTCTCAGGCTGTGAGTGTGTGGCGAACAGCCTGGCTGTGAGTGTATGTGTGTGTGCTCAGGCTGAGTTTGGCGGTGTCTCGCAGACCCCACGCAGTAACCAGGAAACAAAACCAGTAATACAGCTCACACTGTCAGCTCCTCGAGCCTCCAAGGGCGGAGCAGCGAGCCCCGCAACGTCCTGCCAACACGGCTGCTTTTTTTGGTTGCTAACGAATGCCATTGTAACACATAATCACTGATGTTCCGCTGTAACGGTGGTGGACTCATCAGAACAGAGTGGGAGAGCTGACCAATCAGAGCACAGTGGGCTCATAGGGAGGGGAGGGCAGAGAGTGAATACACACAATACTATACAGAGATGCTGTATGAGAAACCAATGTGATTTTGGAACATTGAACAATGTAAATCTATTCTAGTAGACCTCAACAATGGAATTATGATCAGTAGAAATGGCCATGTCATGGGACCTTTAAGTTCAAATAAAAAAAGACCTGCAGAATGCAGGCAAAGAACAGCTGTACTGCTGGGCTAATTTCAAATTCAGTGTGGATCTGGCAGCTGACAGTGGAAAAAAGGTATTTGTAATGCCTTTATCTGGAAATCACAACTTGATTTTTTTGTTTCTATAACTGGTTAATTTGTGTTAGTTTGTGGGGAAAAAAAAAAGACTGATTTCTCAAGATAAGTAGTGCGAATAGTCAGTAGCTACACAGCACCACAGGTCAGCTCTGCTGAATATTTCTGTGAAAACTGTAGGCTATAAAAAGTGTCAAATATAAGCTCTATGTTAAAAAACTGTTAACTAATAAATGAAAAGGACTGATCTGAATGTTATCTTTAGCAGAAAGTCATTGCATTTACCGAGTCTGTAGAGTGTATTAGAATGATTTACAGTCAGATCAAGGACAATCATTACTGATCAATTCAAAAGATATTTCAGGGGCTATATCATCCAATATCATGCTATTGCACTTGACTCCAGTATTAAGAGGAAGCAAAATAAATGTTAACTAGGTCGATTTGTAAAGTTTTTTTTTCTCTCTGTTCCATCGGGTTTCCATGTCTAGCATAATGGACTAGGCTACAACGACAATTGGTTGTGCAACCGTATGTTGCGTAATGAGAATCCTTGTTTTCTATCTATACTATTTTAACTTCTAGCTGCTTTTAAATCCATGCCTTGTTTTAAGCATTAAAAACATCATGCTCAAAGATATGATATGGTTTCATACCGAGTCAACAGTGAGTTCCTGCTCTTTCTGCAGCAGCAGGACGCTCTGGTCGATGGCTCTGACGGAGCACATGGAGCCTGGGTGAGCCTGCAGGGTGAGCGTGGTCTTCTCTGCTGGAAGCTCCTGGAGAGAGGAGAACCTCAGAGACACCTGCAGAGAAGACACCGAGGTGGGGAAGCATTAGTTTGACAGCCCAAAATAAGTGAAGAAGTAAAGACCTACTGTATGGTAAAGACTTAAAACCATGAAGTTGAATACCTTGTTATTGAGGCAGAGACTGATTGGGAAGTCCATGCTATCGGCCACAAGCTCCCCTTTGGGCATCACAGTATAAACGACCACCTGGGCAAAAGGTGCCAGGTTTGTAACCTGACGCAGTGGCACAGACAACTCTCCTTTGTTGACTGAACCATGACACAGAGAGAAAAGGAAATTACATATGAAATTATCACAATAAGTAATCACAAATAATGTACTTTTCTCATTCAACTAACATAATATAATAACCTGCGAAAGTAGCCTGATGCTAATGTAGGTACCAATAGGCACATGCATATATATATATATTTTTTAAATAAATGCCCAGCAGGTGGAGACTCCACTGGTTGCAAAAACTCTGAATGCATAGAAGTCTATGAAAAAAAAGTCCCTAATATAATAATTTGGTAAATATATTCTTTATGAGTTTATGGTTTCATTGAGTAGTTGTAATTATCTTTAATACATCATGATGTTAATTTTGTACATTATGATCCCATTTAGAGTCAAATAGACAATGAAGTAGGTTGTGCATTTGGGCGTGGCTACCTTGTGATTGGCATCTGCTGACAATAATAGAAATACAATCATGACCAGACTAATACATTTTGATGCCCATCTTAGTTTAAGTAGCAGTTGTTATTACCAATATACGGTTGAACAGCAACTGGGAGACTGCCATGCTGAACAATTCCACCCCTGGACATCACCTACGAAGAAACATGAGGCAGGCAGATCAATTAAATAATTACATTAGATATAGTTTTGCAATGCATCCTACAGTCTTTCAAGTTCAGTCAGATATTAGATCAGAAAAACAAAAGACTGTCCAACTAGACAACAGCGCAAACAAACCCATGACATTTTGCAACTAACTTTCCCAGTCTGTTAGTGTGCTTCAGCTACAAGCAAAAAGCTAGCAACATGTGGATGATCTTTGCAAAACTGGTAATTACAATGAGCTAATACTGACAGTACCTCATAACTTATTACACAAGTCTTACCAGGTAAAAGATTTGGAGGATCTCCTGGTCGTTCTTCAGCTCCGTCCCCTCGATGATGTACTGAACACGCACCGTTGCGTCTTTGTCACAAGCCAGCTTCCCGTTCACCTGCATGAGTTTCAGGAAACTACTGCTCTTGGAGTAAAATGCTATGACGTTGTGGTATGCAGCCCAGTACTCTGGTTTGCGCACGCCTGGCAGATTCGGCTCATTCACTTCCGTCTCTCTGGATCGCGCCTGTAGATCAAACAATCACATCTCAGGTTTTAAAACAACCGCCTTCACTTATAGAAAGGTGCAGTATTGACGTATTTTTTAAGTCTAGCATCTCAAGGGTTCTCTCGTGAAAAAGCAACAGGATTTGCTTATTGGATTTCCGTCTAATGCAGAAAATAAGCTTTGTGGCCAACACAAGTTTTTTTACTCAGGATAATCTCCACATATTAACACCACTTTATGATTTTTGAAGAGTAAACACAATCAGCCAAAGTAAAAAGCTATAAACAAACTACATGATGGAAGCAACCGCCATTTTTCTGACTCATAGAAGCTTTGGACATACGGCAGTGGGGTACTTACTGACATATTTTATATCGTAGAACCAAATATGAAAATCTCGTAAACTTGTGTTAGCCACAGACTTTTTTTCAGGCTGCTAACCACAAACACATTGGAAAAAACTTTGAGACAATGTAACCGGAAGGGGTAAATTACCAAGTCTTTTCCAGATTGTAGGCCTTATCCCTGCACTCTATATACCTTTAACTATTACTTAATGATCTCAAAATGGGATTAATTAAAAAATAATCTACGCCCGTCTTGTTCACCTCCAACATGATCAATAGGGTGGAAAGTTTCTTTAACTAGATATGGATTGTATAATTGATCAATAGAGAATTGGTTATAAATAGGAAGCTCTTGAACTGAATTCATTATGCTGCAGTAACCAACCTGTAGATTCACATTGTCCTTCCAGAGGGCGGTGTCAAAAGAAAACGAAGCCTTTCCATTCGTGCCTGTAGTCAGCTTGACTGCTTGAGAGTTGCCAGCAGACACATACACGGCCTCATTGGTGACAGCTTTGTTGTCTGGACCAATCACTTTGACCTGTAATTCAACAAAGTGACACTTTCAAGTACTGTAACACTAAAATTGTACACTTTGCGATGCTGGTCATTTAAGGGTTTAAGCCTAAAGGGGTTATTCCCTCTGGTCCTCTTTGTGATAGGAATATTCATGTTCATATGGTAAATATTTATGCAGTATAAGCTAGCCCAGGGGTCGGCAACCCCTGGCACGCATGCCAGCATTGGCACGCGGCACCATAACCAGTGGCACACTAGGAATAAGTGGATAAGTGTGCAAAATATTTAAATTGTATTTTCGGATCCTGAACGAGACCGCCGCCAGAGCGCGTCTCCCCGTTACCTGCAGAAGGAAGCCATGCACGCAGCGCAGCCCCGCTCTGTTTAACTCCAGGTGACTTTCTGCCGCTTTCCTCCGTGGTGCAGGGCTGAACGTTTCACCACGGAGGAAAGCACTTCACAAATTGCAGTACCCATAAGGAACTGTACAAATGCCGCAGTTTTTGCGTGGCTGTGTGTGTCTTTAGTTGAAAGCCCAGTGGCGATCTGCTCATCTCTCATTGAAAGAATATGCTACAAAGGGGCGGACTGGCCATCTGTGTGTTGAACTTTCCTGTCGGCTCCCAGACCGTAGTCGAGGAGGGCAGAAGCAACAAGCTTCAGGTTCAATAACCAACTTTAGCTTAAATTACTGGAGAGAGGCGAGCTCTTCTTGGGAGGCTGTTGCATTTATTTAGCTGTTCTTCTGTTTCACAAAATACATCACAGACCTCTGTTTTTCTGCTGCCTCGTTTCACTTCCAGAAACATACACACGCTCGCTCACTCTCGCTCATCCACACACACACATGCACACGCCACACCCCTCTCTCTCTCTCTTAAAGGGACAGCGATCTCATCTCACTCTGCATGACCCTAATATCATAACATGTGTGTTCTGGAGAATTACAGAACGGACGATCGTCCTTATTATTATGCCGTTTAAACCAATTATTTAAATGTGTTTGTTAAATTCGGCATCATGTAAGTTGTGCTGACAGGTCCACACACTGCTTCCCCGCAGTGAGGCTCCCCCCGCCCTCCTGTTGATAGTTCACGAGCGTCAAGCTCCTCAGCCCCCCCCGTTGATAATTCTCGATCGTTGGCACGCTGATAACAATTTTTTTTTTTTTTCATGGCACTTCATATCAAAAAGGTTGCCGACCCCTGAGCTAGCCTATGAGCAATGGCGATAATGGCCTACTTTAAATTCAGTAGGTGAACCTATATGTTCATAAAATAGTGTGTGTGAGCTTAACTGTATATATAAAACTAAAACGGAGCATTTTCTGTCAGCTCAGAATTCAGACTTTTTTAAACTGTATTATGTGCTTATGCGTTTCATTGTTGGTGTATAGGCTACTGGCTGAATATGCTTAATGAAAGACACATTTTTAAATATCTTGTACTTCTCTTTTCTAAGGTTACATTAAAATAAAAAACATCTTATTGATATTTTTTATCTCTTTTATTTATTTGATATTGAGGTTATCCAAAAGTAACAAATCTGGTTACATTTCCTTTCTATTTAGATACTCAGATTAGGTTACTAATTACATTTATTTTTCTTTACAGGTCAATGTAACGCAATGCATTTTTTCTAAGATACCCTCCTAACTGTTTGTGGATAATTTCCCAAACTCTGGTATCGCTAACTATCCACTAGTCTAGCATGGATATGAATAAATATGTATCATGTGGTGTGGTGACGGCATCTATATGGTAGCTCCCAGTGGTCTCTCTCGAGACTAAATACCTTTCCCTCGAACAAGATGCCAGGCATGTATGCTTCAGGTACGTCCTCGAAGGTGACAGTTCTGACAATAGCGCTGAAGCTGGTGCGCCCAGTGCCTGTAAGAATGACTCCTAAATGGTAGAAAACATACAGATCACAGCTCATCAGGAAATAATGGTGATTACTCAATGAACAGTCAATGCTCCTGTGTAAACAGCCAAGCTACCTGTGCCGTACTCCTCCAATTCTGCATTCAACTCAAAGCTGACATAGTTCATGATCCCGTTGAGTTGAAACACTTCCAAGTTCACAGTTTGTGTAGCACAGCCAGCTTTGTCAGTCTGGAAGATAATAGCACAAGTCAATTTCAAACCAAAAAATTGAATTAAAGAGAGAAATAACAGCATGTCTTTTATTAATCTGGGGTACTCACCGTCAGTTCATAAGTTTTGCAGATATCATTTTCTTTTCCCCTTATATACCAGAACATTGCAATTTTGCAAAAAACTGCCTTGACTGAACCAACAACTGGTTTCCCATAGGTGTATCTGCAGGAGAGAGCACACAGATTGAGGAATGCTCTTCAGGAATGGATACATGGACATTTAAAATGTGTATTTATTGCATTGCAATACGTTAATGTTCATTAAGGTCTGAAAGCTCTTATTTCTTAAGAATCGCACTTAACAGTACACACAAACTGCTCATTTGTTTACCAAAGAAAAACGACCATTGCTCCAAAAATACGTATGCTTTTATTTTCCTTCCATCCATGATTAAGACATGAAAGTCCCTACTCAGCCTCCGATTGACTCACCTTAATATTTTCACCCCAACCGTGATATTTGTAACCGACCTATAATAAATCTCAAACGGCATTCCTAATTTTAGCCAACTCAACAGACGAACGCAACATGTACTAGCCAATCGGAGGCAGTTTGATGCAGGTCATGCCTTTGCTGTAGTAGGAAACACTTTTATTGTTAAGACAAAATTAAAAATCTAATTAGATTCAGATGGCTGAATTGTTTATGCTCAGTTTGTTTGTATGGCATTCTCTATTATCTAACATCTTACATTTGTGTTTTTCTATTGTTTTTAAGGTTTTCTACCTGGACAATTACTATAGATATCTACATAAGTCAACTGTTGAAAAGAGAAATAAATACAAACAAATAGGAAAGAGTTGTCTATGTGTCCTCTCTTGCCCTCAAGCCTCTCATATTTGGGCAAACATTGAAAAAAGCCCAAAAATCCCCAAAGAAATTTACAATAATTAAGGTTTGTTGCTATGTGGTTGTAATAGCTATAAGCTGCCGTTTGTTCGTTAAGAATGTGTATTTGTGAAGCAATGGGCCATTGGACAAATGAGCTTTCGGTCGAGTGGGACATGTTTTGGACTATTGGGGTGTTGGCCTTCAGATACCAGTGAACGGTTTTCTGTGACACTCAGACACCATTGCCTAAAACAGTTTTATACTCTTGCAAAAAAATGCAGCAGTACCAGTAGAGTTTTCCTCTTCGTTATACCAAAATTGAGGAGAATTACATATCTTTTTAATAAAATAGCCACTGTGCTAAACTTCATTGCCATTGCTAACCACTGTCAGGTCCTTGATGCGAGACACTCACTTTCCACAAATCTTTAGCGTTGCCTCCTTGTCCAGGATGGAGATCACATTGGGTAGTTCAACCTTTACCTCATATTTTGGCAAAACTGAAGGAGAGGAAAATGATTTAAAAATCGAACTGCTGAAAAGGAACATAGATCAAACATATCAATCATTTTGGTAATATTCAGCAAATAACTGCAGCAGACCGTATTCCTTGATGTCGAAACTGTGGGATATTTTCTCTCCTTGGTCCGTTGTGGCAGTGATCACATAGCTTCCCTGAACCGCCTCAGGAATCATGGGGTGGGAAATATCAAGGATACCGCTAACAAGGTTCCTATCCAACCACTGAGCAATGCGATTTGAATTGGGATCCTACATGAAGGCAGAGGCACATTTGAGGTTGAGTTTAGACCCAAAAATGAACTGTGGACTGATGGTGTCTCATGGTATCTACGCTCACAAGGATGTTTTTCTATCCTTCATAATAAGGCAACAAAAACCTTATGGATTTTTTCCTGTAATAGTTGCATCTTTTAAATTATTCAGATGGCAGACATTATAATACTTGTGAAAGTTAGTGTAAGTTTATGTCAATGTTTGTTGATTGGATTATATTTTTGGCACTACAACTAGGGGTCGCCATAATCAAATGAAAAGCCAGAAACAATTTTTAAATCCTGCCAATAGGGTCTTTAAAATGTTCTCAAAATAAAACACTGCATTTATCTCTATTAGTATAGAATTATATAATTAGCACACAATGTGTATAAGGGTCTTATACAGCAAGCATTAGAGACAGCTTCTCATACAATAACTTTGTGTCATTCTTACCTGGAGCTCCACCACTTTGTACTGAAAAAGAAAAGAACATTTTCAGTTGCATGTAGAATTTGTACATTACATTATATGCAAGAAGAATACAACACAGAATATAAATCATTAGCTTTTTCAATAGCAAAAATTAACAATCCACTAACAGGAGGAGTACTGGGTAATTGGTAATTAAAACAGTCATAGTTTTGGATGCAGTTTCATACAGTTAAAAAATAAAGATTATACATTTCAGCAGGGGCACTCGTCAGTATAATACAAAATGAATACATTTCTGACTTTTAACATTTGATTTGGACATTTTGTTCCGTCATTTTATATATTTACAAATATTCAATATGTTTAATATGTTTTAGTTTAGAGACTCGTATAGTAGGTCAGACAGTATTACACATATTATTAAAGTTGGCTAGGCATGGGATGAATTCATGGCACAATTATCCTGGTGAAAATGATTGCAATTAACAATATAAATATAAATATACATACCAGTCGGGCTACAGGAATGAAATTGGAATCCATCGAGACGATTCGGAATTGGACTGTAAATAAAAAGCAGGAAAAAATAAATAAAAATAGCATTAATGTTTTCTCTGAACATAAAACACAAACAGCAATACATAACATCGGTAAGGGAAACAGAGAATCAATTCAATAAAACCCTACAGTACAGCCAGTGGGAGGAGGGACATTGATGGATAACTTGCATGGTACAAAGGCACTATTCTTAAAGGCCTAAGTTAGATAAAGTTTGCTAAGTTTCTAGTGATAGCGGACTGTGTGAAGCTATTTTAAAAAGCATATTTCTGAAGTTTTCCTATTGCGTTACACTGTAGACGGTGAAGTGCTAGTCAGCCACAGTCTAGGGTTTATGAGAAACAATGTTTAAAAAAGGCACTGCAGCAATTAATATCGGCCTCTTTGTCAAGAAAGGGGAATTATTTAAAAAAGAAAACCAGTCAAAATTAGATCAGCAGAATCTCTGAAGTAGTAAGGGACAAAAGGTCCAAAACACTGGATACTGTATATTTTTTTAATGCTACTCTATAGAATTAGTGATTCTTTAGTGATACCCCTGGTGCCTGGAAAACCCCTATACAGTATGTAATACTGGCTTTTCATGAAAAATCCCCAAACACAAGACAAAATAACCCTGATGACATCACTGAACTAGTCATTCTATTGAAGCTCCTCCAGAGCCATGGAGTGGGTAGGGTCTAATCATAGAGGATTTTATGGCAAAGATGACAAAGACCTTCTTTACCACTGACCTTTCGACACACAACCAATCAGATGAAAGCTGAATGAAGCTAGCAGGGGAGGTCACCATAGAAACGTTTTTTTAGGTTGTTTTTTTTTTAAATTCAACCCGATTGCGTGAAATGCCTTTTACTACCGAAGCACTTTTTGATTACATATGTACGGTACAGTGGCCAGCATGTGCCAACGCTCTTCAAAGCCAGCAAAACACTTTTGCACATTTTCCGCTGCACTTTTAAAATATAAAAACAAAAATGTGCCCAAACACATCCAAATGAGGAAACATCTTTACCAACTTCACGAAACATGCACATCGTTTACTGAAGGCGCAGCATAAATGAAGCCCTGCAAACACAAAATGCTGCAAAAATAAAACGCTGCAAGTAAAAACGCTTTAAGTTGCTCAAAACACAACAGGGACACTAAAATGAATGCACTCTGGAGGGCATTCGGGAATAATTTTAGACAACTGTAACTGTTGTTGGAAACTTTCCTAAAATGTCCTTTTTATTGGATTATTCTAACAATGTGATCGCACGATTCCTTCCAATATTATTGCAAATCTGCTGAAAGCTATAGGGAACGTATCCAACCTAGTCATTTCAAATATACTGACGACACTTAATTATGGAACAGACTAACGTCAACAAGCACTCTTCTTCCAGCTGTGCATCACTTTTTAGTGTCCTCGTTTTCATTTGAGCTTCTTGCAGCGTTTTTTTATTTGCAGCGTTTTCAGTTTGTAGGGTTTTGTTTATGCGGGTACTTTAGTCAGTCATTTGCATCATTTTTTAAAGTGCAGTGTTTTTCTCCTAATTTGAGTGTTTTTGGCTTTTGTAGCGGTAGATAATAGTAGTATCATATTAGGACACCCGTCTCGTCTTTCTATAGCAAATATACCAAGGTAATATTAATTTTGCAATAACGTGGTGATTACAAAAATAACATTACATGAATGCACATTTAAAAGTTAGGTGGGGTTTTACTGCATTTAATTGGTGATTTTTTTGTGATATTTGTTGCATTAAACCTCCACCAAGAACTCAACCACCATCTTTCTGTGTGCTGAATTTAGTTATAATTCCTAAAGTTGTCAATTAGTGGCTCAGCATTATGTAGTCCAAAATTGTGCAAGTGCAGCTGAATCGGTAAGCATTGCAGAGGGGAGAATGTGGGCTGTATGAACAGTACGACTGCAGCAGAGCAGTCATTTTACCACACAGCAGGAAACCCTAAAAGTGAAGTACCACAACATGTGATACTAACCTTTCTGTCCAGGTTTGTAGATGGGTTTATCAGTCTGGATGATGTGGATGAAAGCAGGACGCTCAATCATGATTTTGGTTATCTTGCTCATCGAGACACCCTCACCCGTAATAGTGACATTAATGGATGCCACAGTTCTGTGATGCACTGTGGGGACCTGTAAAAGAAGAAAACATACATCTTTCAGAGAGGGTATATGACATGGCCCATATTATGCTTTTTGGGGTTTTGTCTCTCCTGTAGTGGGTTGCATACGTTTTGGTGCATTAAAACGCCTCCTTTGGACTCCTTTATTTACTTCTGCGACAAAGTGACATCACTTTGTAACACGTGTGCTTCTATTTGCTAGCGCTAATCTGTAAGCGGTTGACCTATCACAACGAAGCCAGCCAGTTTACCAATCAGAGCAAACTGAAAATGAGCATAATCTGGCCGCTTTAAAGCTGAGGACATGTTACTTGATTTTCAGGTTCATACATGTTTACATGCTTTAATGTTAAAAAGGGTCTTTATTTTCCCCCATAGTGCCTGTGCTGCAGCACCTCTTTTCACCCTCCGTCTGAAACCAGAGCCCAGTCTGCTCTGATTGGTTAGCTGGCCAGCTCTGTTGTGATTGTTCAACCTTTTAGAGATGACGAAAATGTCCCTCCCCTTAGCCTATCATGTACAATGTGTTGTGTTGGAGCGCTGGGTGGGAGAGAAACTCCCTCTGGAGGGAACTTTGTGATTTTATCCTTTGCAGACCATTTACATGCACACAAACCTATATAACACTACCAGAAAGGGAAAACCCCAAAAAGCAAAACAGGGGACCATGTAAGGTAAGAACTGGGGTATGTTCAATGTAGATTGTACCTATAATTGTATACAAGAACTGTTTGGAGAAATAAAAGAACAGACCTCTACCGCGACATGGTTAATCAGGAAATGTCGTCATGTGTTTTTACTTGCTAATGGAACTGCGATTATATAACAGGGACTACTTCAAAAATGTGGCTGTTGAAAGCCTCAGTCATGGAGCCAGCTAGCTGATTAGGGGCGAGAGGAACGTCCCTTGAATGCATCTAACCACTAACAACAACTTCCCTCCCCTCCCGATCTTCCATACTCTACTTTGGCACTGAACATGCAGAAGCAAATGACTAAGAGCAGTTATACATTTTATTTGTTTTGACTGAAATTTGAGACGACACTTTGCAAATTGCCAAAATGTGGGTGTACACATAATGAGTCAGACCTGGAAGTTTAAGCAGCGATAGAAGTCCTTGTCAACAGCCTGCTCGAGTATGGTGGTTTTGCCAGGGCCGATCTCGAGGGTGATGGTCAATTTGATGGGCATCGTTGGGCCGTCGATGTGAGCACACAGGGTCTCCTGTTTCCCTCCTCTCACCTGGGAGCTCACAGTCACTGCAAAAACACTGCAGCCAGAAAGAGGACATTACATTAGTTAAAAAAAAGGACATGGTGTGCTTCACATCAGAACAGAAAGCAGGGTTTTTAGTACTCATTCTTATGCGTTTGGTTATTGCAAAAATGCTCCTATATCAACTATTGGAGTCATGGATTTTTTTCTAGTACCCATTGAGGCTGAGCAGAAGGAAATAATTAGCCGTTATTGACATCACCTGTTACATAAATTAAAGCCATGAGGTGGAGCTGAACACTTAAAAACCCTATGCTGTGTATTCATTGTCGTACATCTGTGATTAAACGTGCCATTTTAGCTGTTTAAGTGCGTTCCCATGCAAAATGATGGTAAAAATGCACCACGAGTTCCCGAAAGGTGCACTCATACCGGTTTAAAAAGTTGACTGTGGAACGCTAATCACACTCTATGATCGCCATCTTAGCTACGTAACAGTAGTGGCGCTTCCAGGCCCAATTGCGACTGCTCAAGTCAACACAGCACTATTTAAATTAAAGTTATACATGTGGCTGTTTTTCTATATTTGATACACTTTCCACTCTACTGGTGATAAAAGCAGCCACTGCTCATTTTATTGGGTAAATTGAGAAGTCTGTAATGATTTGCTACCACGAAAGATGAAGTCGCTAGCTAACTAGCTAGCTGAGGGTCTATCAATACTTCCAGTTAAGGCATAGCAGCCATAAGCGATTCGAGACAACACTACACAGTCCCACGCTGTGCAGGTGTTCACCAAACACAACATGAAAGTGCACTAAGAGAGTATCACAGCACCATTGTACCCTACCCCATCAGCACCAAGTGGCACGCTCCCTTCAGATAGGGTTATATTTAACAGGTTAAGATTCAATTTGAATTAAGTATTCACAAGCTCTAAGTAGAGTTTTGCTGATACTGTCAGAAATGGCAGAGGCTATGACAATTATTTTTTGTGTGAAATAAGTTAACATATCTTGACTGTTTTCCATTTATTATAAAGTACAGTCAAAGATTGACAGGAAAGCTAAGTGGTGCGTGTCAGCAGCTGACATCGATCAAAGAACTAGTTTGGGTTTTATATTGTAATTTTAGTCTCAAAACGTTTTTATTTTATACATTTTGCTTTTGTCATTTTATGCATTATCTACCCGCTAGCTAGCTAGCTTACTAAATTGATAGCCTCGTTGACTTCTACATTCTGACAGTAGCATTAATATTGCAGTTGTCGAGGATTCTTTTTTCTCCCAACTACTACTGCCATGCATTTTGTGTGCGAATTTAGCCAGAAAGATCGAGCCAGAAGCTTTGTATACTGGCAGACTTAACTTATGGCATTTTGTACTTTATAAGGATGTTTACCTTTAGAACTATACCCTGCAATAAAAAACGACAGTTGTTTTGCTCCTAAGACTTATTCCTACTAGCTTTCCGTAAAGTCCGTATCGAACTGGAAAAATGCCAGCCAAGTATGCGGCTTCTGCAGTTCAGAATCTGTTGCAAAATCCTCTGAACCTTCAGGACCTGGTCTATTTGGACGAATTTTAAAAAAGTGATTCTAAAATAACATGCTTTGAATGTATTTAGATTTTGTGTTGGTCTTTAATTTGCTCTTTGATTTTATGTTAAATTCTTAGATTGTCTTTTTGGTTGCAACCTTGTCATTTGTGCTGCTAACTGTACTGGAGAGGAGTCTTTTGAAATTGATTTTAAAATCTCAATAAGTCTTTAATATATTTTATATAATAAAATCAGTTTTTTTCTCAAAAATGTTTCCTAGGTAAAAATGCGAAAAAGACCAGTGTTTTAAAGTGTGTCAGTGGATTTAGCAGTATAGTAATATTTTTTTTACACTACACTTTATGAGTTAAAATATAACATAATCAGTGGCACTTTTAGTACATTTTGATTAGAATCTGTACTGGACCTTTAGTTGTAATTCTGGTATTGAGTTCCTCTTTCACCACTGAAAAATACATATGCAAATTGGTGTTTGAAATGTTGTGTTATTGTAAATTGCATGAAATGACACGCCTAAACAACACTGCTGAATATACTGTGTTTGAGGCTTGTTGGCATACAGGGGCCTGCACTGCCGCCAATGAGAAATAAAGGACACATTTTATTGAGTTTTGGGTGGTGCTGCTGAGAATATTGATGCCATCTCAGCCTGAGCAAAAGTTGCATGATGAGGAAAAGTCATTTGACTCTGATACTAAACTATGAAAGGCATGCGAGTCAAGATGAGCACAGAGCAGATAACACACAGGGCTGTGAAAACAAGGGTCAGAACTCGATCAATATGCAGAGTGTGTCTGTGGAAATAAGAGCTAGTATCTTGATTTAGGAACATGTTTGGCTTTAAGGCTAAAACAGCACAAAGTGTTTCCTTTAAACTGATGGTCACCACTTGATTTAGTAGATTAACCAAATAATACTTTATCATTGTTCAGTAACTTAGCAGATATGGCCAGCCAGAGGTGGAAAAAGTACTCAGATCTTGTAAGTAAAAGTAAAAGAACCAGAGTGTCAGATGACTCTGTTACAAGTAACAGTCCTGCAAACAAAATGTTACTCAAGTAAGAGTATTGGCCTTAAAATATACTTAAAGTATCAAAAGTATAAGTACTCATTATGCAGATTGGCCCATTTTAGAATAATACAATGTTTTGATGAGTATTGCTGCATTCAAGTGTTATCAAAGCTGGTAAAGGTTGAACAAATTGTAATTACTTTGTACGCTGCAGGGTAGATTGTGAATGTATCATTAATCTAAATATGCAGAGTAACCTAAGATAAATACATGTAGTGGAGTAGAAATACAGTACACGATTTATTTCTGAATTGTAGTGGAGTAAGTACAAAGTAGCATTAAAGGTGGGGTAGGTAATTTTCCAGCTCGAGTGCGCTAGAATTTGAAAATACACAGCCGGAAGAAATCTGCTACTTCCTTACAGAGCCCCTCCTCCAACACACACGAACGCGCACATGACCAATGAGGGCACGAGATAAGTTTGTGCACAGATGGAAGGCTGACAGGCAGGTAGGCCATCCAGTTATTTTAGCCGGGCCGGCCGGTCGTGCTTTTTACAGTATTACGGCTTCCACAGATGACATTTTTTTATGGATTTTTTGTCAAAGCACTTAAAATATTCATTGCTATCGGGATGTTAAGAGCATTCCATGGAATATAACAAAAAGTGTATCTCGAGCCGGTTTCTCAAATGTACCTACCCCACCTTTAAATGAATATGCTCAAGTAAATTACCTCAAAATTGTACTTAGGTACATTACTTAAATTTAGTTACATTACACCTGTTGGCAGCTTAAAATTCAAATGGTGGTTATTGCTAGCAGATGGGGGGGTACTCTCTGACACATACACACACACAAACACCACTATATATTGCATTACAGTAGCCTGAGGCCAACAAGACTTTTTGCCTCTCCAAGACACAATACTGGATTTAAAGTCCTTTAGTGATGCAAAACATTCACCACATTGAATTGAACTTTTAGCCAACTTCATCTCAACCGTCAAACACAGCATGACGGGACGCACATAGCAAACTTTTGCAAACAATAACACGAGTTGCGACAGTTTGGGGGAAAAAAAACATTGTACTCACGTTCCATCGAGTGATGAAGATTGCACGAGCGCTGATGAGATGACGACCGCGAGCATTAGCAGCACAGGTGGCGGTGCCATGTCTACACACCGGAGATAGAGCTTTGCAGCGGGGCAAGTTGAGCAGAGTGCACCGGAGGAGCACGAACTTCCAGACCAACTGACTGCAGGCCGTATGCAGAGAGAGCGGACAGTGATGTGCAGGGCAGGTTGCTCAAACGTTGTGGGGGTGGAGGCGGTGGTTGGCTTTTTAACTCCAAACCAACGCCACCCTTCCCTCTGGAGTCACTCCCCCAAAAATCCATTGGAGCTCGGCAGCCTCCTCCCTACCCGGCTGAAAAAAACCAGCTTAGACCAACTTAGCTGGTCAGGCTGGTCAAGCTGGTCAAGCTGGTCAGGCTGGTCAACCACCCTGACCAGCTAAATTGACCAGCCAGTAGATATTAGGCTGGAATGGTTGGCTGGTTTAGAGGGGTTTTGGACACTTTAGCTGGCCAGGATGGCCGGTTTCGCTGGTGCACCAGCTAAACCAGCGAAACCGGCCATCCTGGCCAGCTAAAAAAAACAGCATAGACCAGCATAGTATGCTGGTATGCTGGGCTGGTCACCAGCATCCATCTATCACCAGCTTACGTTTAATAATAGTATTAAATATACCATGCTGGAAGCTTACCAGGATTCCAGGTGACCAGCATACATTAATAATAATAATGCATATATCCTCCCCGGTGTCTCTAAGATAGCTGAGAAATGGTTGTCAAAACTAATCACCAAACATTTAGACAAAGGTTTCGCTTTGACTAATGACAAGAATTAGAACTAGTCTCCCAGTTCAAGAATCTTGGAGTCATATTGGACTCAAACTTAACTTTTAAGAAACACATTAAGAAAGTATCAAATACTATTAAATACAACTTGCAACATTTTAAACAAATCAGACCTTTCTTAACTGTCAATGCTGCTAAGTCATACCTCCACTGTATGATTCTATCCCATATTGAATACTGTTTTACAAACTGGTCATTTGCTTGTGCCACAACCCTTAAACCAATAGAACAGCTGTACAAGAGAGCTATCAAGGTGTTTGACAGAAAGCCTTATTCCTACCACCACCATCCTTGAAAAACACAATTTCTTGAGTTTTGACAAGTCTTTTAAAAGTATGTGTTTTATTTATAAATGTTTACATGGAATGGCCCCCCCTCCCTGAGGGGAATTCATCCACAAAAAAGATACTGGACACTGCACTAGGTCAGAAACCAGAGGAGACTGTGAAGTCCACCGCAGACGGACCAATTTTGGACAAAATGTCCTTTCCATTAAAAGGCAGCTCATTCTGGAATAGCCTCCCAACTGAGATACGGGATTGTCCCACTCTCAATAGCTTCAAAGGTCAATTGAAAGAATGGTTGAGAAACAAACCGTGCAATCACCGCTAAATGCAATTTAATACAGGGGTATCTTCTCTCACACTATGTATCTCTTGTATCTTCTCTTGCACTTTATATGTCGTTGCTGCTATATTGTATTACCATGTCATAAATACTTGTATTTATTTAGAGCTCTTGCTCTTTTTGCATATCATGTATTTGTTTTTGCTATGTTTGTAAAATGTCATTTTCTTAAATGTTTTATGTGAGGGACTGCGGATGGAAATTAGCTCAAAGCTAAATCTGGCATATTTACGCTCGACACATGTTATTGTTTTAAGTGTTCATTGATGTGCATTGTCCCTGCTAAATAAAAGATTCAATTAAAAAAACTTTTTCAGTGTCATCTATGGAGATTAATGAAGCATATAAACACCTATTGGTAGTTATTCAGGAAAAAAAGAATCTTTTAAAACTGACAGTTCGATGACTTCATAATATCAATTTACTGTCAAAGTACATTCAAGCAGGCTGTACTTAACTTACTGTACACAGTTGTTAGTGATACTGTGTGTAAGTATATTGGCAGCTACTGAACACTGTCATAGTCTATGTGAACCTAAACATACATTTACCATGGCACCCTGCTGAAAAAAACAGCTTAGATATTAGGCTGGAATGGTTGGCTGGTTTAGAGGGGTTTTGGATACTTTAGCTGGCCAGGATGGCTGGTTTAGCTGGTTTAGCTGGTTTAGCTGGTTTAGCTGGTTTAGCTGGTGCACCCTAAGCTAAACCAGCTAAAACGGCCATCCTGGCCAGCTAAAAAAACAGCATAGACCAGCTGGTATGCTGGGCTGGTCACCAGAGGGGTTTTGGACACTTTAGCTGGCCAGGATGGCTGGTTTAGCTGGTTTAGCTGGTTTAGCTGGTTTAGCTGGTTTAGCTGGTGCACCCTAAGCTAAACCAGCTAAAACGGCCATCCTGGCCAGCTAAAAAAACAGCATAGACCAGCTGGTATGCTGGGCTGGTCACCAGAGGGGTTTTGGACACTTTAGCTGGCCAGGATGGCTGGTTTAGCTGGTTTAGCTGGTGCACCAGCTAAACCAGCTAAACCAGCCATCCTGGCGAGCTAAAAAAAACAGCATAGACCAGCATAGTATGCTGGGCTGGTCACCAGCATCCATCTATCACCAGCTTATGTTTAAT
The DNA here is from genome assembly GCF_902827165.1 of Trematomus bernacchii. NCBI lineage: Eukaryota > Metazoa > Chordata > Actinopteri > Perciformes > Nototheniidae > Trematomus > Trematomus bernacchii. The sequence continues at coordinate 73,739 of NW_022987714.1, forward strand.
AATAGTATTAAATATACCATGCTGGAAGCTTACAATGATTCCAGGTGACCAGCATACATTAATAATAATAATGCATTTTATTTATGGGCGCCTTTCAAAGCTCTCAAGGACACCTTACAGAACATAATTAAAAACAAGCAACACAGAAGGTCAAACAGTAATTCGAGACTTAAAAAACAAAGACTTAAAACCAACAATCAGTTTAGAGGAATTATGATATTGAATACCCCAGTTTAAAAAGGTGGGTTTTCAGGCAGGATTTGAAGGTTGAGAGTGAGTCCATATTGCGGATGTCTTGTGGGAGAGAGTTCCAGAGACGGGGGCAGAGTGGATGAAGGCTCTTGACCCCATTGTTTAAATACTGGTATGATTATTTAAACCAGAGGACATAGGTTGGAAAACAGTGCTGCCCTCATTTTAAGTTAAGTTGTTGTCGCCACAGTTCCAGCCGTTGGTCTGCAGTGGAACGGATTACGTCAATTTCTAAACCAATATAATTATTTTGAATCAATATTGTGAGTCAAGTCGTTGGTTTATTTAGTATTCGCGTCGAGACGCCGGTTGACCATGACAGTGTTCTTTTTTCATTAATGACCGTCTCAATGCACATTATCCATTACTTAAGTTTTACAGTACGTCACATATTCCAGAATGTCTTTTTACAGCCCTAAAGGATAAGATGTACTATTGCTTTCAATCAAAGATGGCCATGGTGTGCAGGCATCACATGAGCTGCATTCAATTCCCAGTGTGTTGTGGGAGAAACATGCTGCCCAGTAGCTGCCAACATGAAAGTAAGGTAAAGCACAGAGGTAAAGCCTAGAAATCCGGTATTTAAAAAACACCGTTACACAAAAATGTTTCAAACAGTGAATCAAGCAAACATAGTGTGGGATCCTCGGTGCAAGCTGAAGGGACTATTCAGTGGACATTTACATTTCCGCAGCATCTGTAATAAACATGAACAGCTAGAACATCTCCTCCTTGAGTCCAATATTGACTGTTTGGGAATATTGGAATCTTGGCTAAAACAGTCGTCACCATCCACTCTTGTATCTATGTCAGGATATCATGTGTTTAGGAAGGACAGACTGAAGGGAAAAGGAGGGGGTGTGTTGCTTTTTGTTAGGAATACCATTACTTGTAGGGAGATTGCACTCCCAGCTAATATTGAGTTTGATTGTGTTGGTGTGGAAATCACACTATCTGAGGAAATGTCCCTCACCATGATTTGCCTGTATTGACAACCCACCGCTAAGGTGGATTTCTATGATCAGGTAAAACTCATGCTGAACTCCTGTGACTCCAGCAAAGAGCTAATTATTTTAGGAGACTTTAACATAAACTGAAATGACAAACAAAATAGAAAGAACTTAAAACGGATCACGGATAAACACAACTTAATACAACTAATGGATCAACCGACCAGAACAGGGGTCGGCAACCCGCGGCTCTCGAGCCGCATGTGGCTCTTTAAGCCCTCTACTCTGGCCCCCTATATTGGACTCGAACTTGACTTTTAAGAAAGTATCAAATACTATTAAATTCAACTTGCAACATTTTAAACAAATCAGACCTTTCTTAACTGTCAATGCTGCAAAGTCATACTTCCACTGTATGATTCTATCCCATATTGAATACTGTTTTACAAACTGGTCGTTTGCTTGTGCCACAACCCTTAAACCAATAGAACAGCTGTACAAGAGAGCTATCAAGGTGTTTGACAGAAAGCCTTATTCATACCACCACCATCCTTTAAAAACATAATTTCTTGAGTTTTGACCATTTTAAGTCTTTTAAAAGTATGTGTTTTATTTATAAATGTTTACATGGAATTTACATAGTGATGTGCAGGGCAGGTTGCTCAAACGTTGTGGGGGTGGAGGCGGTGGTTGGCTTTTTAACTCCAAACCAACGCCACCCTTCCCTCTGGAGTCACTCCCCCAAAAATCCATTGGAGCTCGGCAGCCTCCTCCCTACCCGGCTGAAAAAAACCAGCTTAGACCAACTTAGCTGGTCAGGCTGGTCAAGCTGGTCAAGCTGGTCAGGCTGGTCAACCACCCTGACCAGCTAAATTGACCAGCCAGTAGATATTAGGCTGGAATGGTTGGCTGGTTTAGAGGGGTTTTGGACACTTTAGCTGGCCAGGATGGCCGGTTTCGCTGGTGCACCAGCTAAACCAGCGAAACCGGCCATCCTGGCCAGCTAAAAAAAACAGCATAGACCAGCATAGTATGCTGGTATGCTGGGCTGGTCACCAGCATCCATCTATCACCAGCTTACGTTTAATAATAGTATTAAATATACCATGCTGGAAGCTTACCAGGATTCCAGGTGACCAGCATACATTAATAATAATAATGCATATATCCTCCCCGGTGTCTCTAAGATAGCTGAGAAATGGTTGTCAAAACTAATCACCAAACATTTAGACAAAGGTTTCGCTTTGACTAATGACAATAATTAGAACTAGTCTCCCAGTTCAAGAATCTTGGAGTCATATTGGACTCAAACTTAACTTTTAAGAAACACATTAAGAAAGTATCAAATACTATTAAATACAACTTGCAACATTTTAAACAAATCAGACCTTTCTTAACTGTCAATGCTGCTAAGTCATACCTCCACTGTATGATTCTATCCCATATTGAATACTGTTTTACAAACTGGTCATTTGCTTGTGCCACAACCCTTAAACCAATAGAACAGCTGTACAAGAGAGCTATCAAGGTGTTTGACAGAAAGCCTTATTCCTACCACCACCATCCTTGAAAAACACAATTTCTTGAGTTTTGACAAGTCTTTTAAAAGTATGTGTTTTATTTATAAATGTTTACATGGAATGGCCCCCCCTCCCTGAGGGGAATTCATCCACAAAAAAGATACTGGACACTGCACTAGGTCAGAAACCAGAGGAGACTGTGAAGTCCACCGCAGACGGACCAATTTTGGACAAAATGTCCTTTCCATTAAAAGGCAGCTCATTCTGGAATAGCCTCCCAACTGAGATACGGGATTGTCCCACTCTCAATAGCTTCAAAGGTCAATTGAAAGAATGGTTGAGAAACAAACCGTGCAATCACCGCTAAATGCAATTTAATACAGGGGTATCTTCTCTCACACTATGTATCTCTTGTATCTTCTCTTGCACTTTATATGTCGTTGCTGCTATATTGTATTACCATGTCATAAATACTTGTATTTATTTAGAGCTCTTGCTCTTTTTGCATATCATGTATTTGTTTTTGCTATGTTTGTAAAATGTCATTTTCTTAAATGTTTTATGTGAGGGACTGCGGATGGAAATTAGCTCAAAGCTAAATCTGGCATATTTACGCTCGACACATGTTATTGTTTTAAGTGTTCATTGATGTGCATTGTCCCTGCTAAATAAAAGATTCAATTAAAAAAACTTTTTCAGTGTCATCTATGGAGATTAATGAAGCATATAAACACCTATTGGTAGTTATTCAGGAAAAAAAGAATCTTTTAAAACTGACAGTTCGATGACTTCATAATATCAATTTACTGTCAAAGTACATTCAAGCAGGCTGTACTTAACTTACTGTACACAGTTGTTAGTGATACTGTGTGTAAGTATATTGGCAGCTACTGAACACTGTCATAGTCTATGTGAACCTAAACATACATTTACCATGGCACCCTGCTGAAAAAACCAGCTTAGATATTAGGCTGGAATGGTTGGCTGGTTTAGAGGGGTTTTGGATACTTTAGCTGGCCAGGATGGCTGGTTTAGCTGGTTTAGCTGGTTTAGCTGGTTTAGCTGGTTTAGCTGGTGCACCCTAAGCTAAACCAGCTAAAACGGCCATCCTGGCCAGCTAAAAAAACAGCATAGACCAGCTGGTATGCTGGGCTGGTCACCAGAGGGGTTTTGGACACTTTAGCTGGCCAGGATGGCTGGTTTAGCTGGTTTAGCTGGTTTAGCTGGTTTAGCTGGTTTAGCTGGTGCACCCTAAGCTAAACCAGCTAAAACGGCCATCCTGGCCAGCTAAAAAAACAGCATAGACCAGCTGGTATGCTGGGCTGGTCACCAGAGGGGTTTTGGACACTTTAGCTGGCCAGGATGGCTGGTTTAGCTGGTTTAGCTGGTGCACCAGCTAAACCAGCTAAACCAGCCATCCTGGCGAGCTAAAAAAAACAGCATAGACCAGCATAGTATGCTGGGCTGGTCACCAGCATCCATCTATCACCAGCTTATGTTTAATAATAGTATTAAATATACCATGCTGGAAGCTTACAATGATTCCAGGTGACCAGCATACATTAATAATAATAATGCATTTTATTTATGGGCGCCTTTCAAAGCTCTCAAGGACACCTTACAGAACATAATTAAAAACAAGCAACACAGAAGGTCAAACAGTAATTCGAGACTTAAAAAACAAAGACTTAAAACCAACAATCAGTTTAGAGGAATTATGATATTGAATACCCCAGTTTAAAAAGGTGGGTTTTCAGGCAGGATTTGAAGGTTGAGAGTGAGTCCATATTGCGGATGTCTTGTGGGAGAGAGTTCCAGAGACGGGGGCAGAGTGGATGAAGGCTCTTGACCCCATTGTTTAAATACTGGTATGATTATTTAAACCAGAGGACATAGGTTGGAAAACAGTGCTGCCCTCATTTTAAGTTAAGTTGTTGTCGCCACAGTTCCAGCCGTTGGTCTGCAGTGGAACGGATTACGTCAATTTCTAAACCAATATAATTATTTTGAATCAATATTGTGAGTCAAGTCGTTGGTTTATTTAGTATTCGCGTCGAGACGCCGGTTGACCATGACAGTGTTCTTTTTTCATTAATGACCGTCTCAATGCACATTATCCATTACTTAAGTTTTACAGTACGTCACATATTCCAGAATGTCTTTTTACAGCCCTAAAGGATAAGATGTACTATTGCTTTCAATCAAAGATGGCCATGGTGTGCAGGCATCACATGAGCTGCATTCAATTCCCAGTGTGTTGTGGGAGAAACATGCTGCCCAGTAGCTGCCAACATGAAAGTAAGGTAAAGCACAGAGGTAAAGCCTAGAAATCCGGTATTTAAAAAACACCGTTACACAAAAATGTTTCAAACAGTGAATCAAGCAAACATAGTGTGGGATCCTCGGTGCAAGCTGAAGGGACTATTCAGTGGACATTTACATTTCCGCAGCATCTGTAATAAACATGAACAGCTAGAACATCTCCTCCTTGAGTCCAATATTGACTGTTTGGGAATATTGGAATCTTGGCTAAAACAGTCGTCACCATCCACTCTTGTATCTATGTCAGGATATCATGTGTTTAGGAAGGACAGACTGAAGGGAAAAGGAGGGGGTGTGTTGCTTTTTGTTAGGAATACCATTACTTGTAGGGAGATTGCACTCCCAGCTAATATTGAGTTTGATTGTGTTGGTGTGGAAATCACACTATCTGAGGAAATGTCCCTCACCATGATTTGCCTGTATTGACAACCCACCGCTAAGGTGGATTTCTATGATCAGGTAAAACTCATGCTGAACTCCTGTGACTCCAGCAAAGAGCTAATTATTTTAGGAGACTTTAACATAAACTGAAATGACAAACAAAATAGAAAGAACTTAAAACGGATCACGGATAAACACAACTTAATACAACTAATGGATCAACCGACCAGAACAGGGGTCGGCAACCCGCGGCTCTCGAGCCGCATGTGGCTCTTTAAGCCCTCTACTCTGGCCCCCTATATTGGACTCGAACTTGACTTTTAAGAAAGTATCAAATACTATTAAATTCAACTTGCAACATTTTAAACAAATCAGACCTTTCTTAACTGTCAATGCTGCAAAGTCATACTTCCACTGTATGATTCTATCCCATATTGAATACTGTTTTACAAACTGGTCGTTTGCTTGTGCCACAACCCTTAAACCAATAGAACAGCTGTACAAGAGAGCTATCAAGGTGTTTGACAGAAAGCCTTATTCATACCACCACCATCCTTTAAAAACATAATTTCTTGAGTTTTGACCATTTTAAGTCTTTTAAAAGTATGTGTTTTATTTATAAATGTTTACATGGAATGGCCCCCACTCCCTTAGGGAATTCATCCACAAAAAAGATACTGGACACTGCACTAGGTCAGAAACCAGAGGAGACTGTGAAGTCCACCGCAGACGGACCACTTTTGGACAAAATGTCCTTTCCATTAAAAGGCAGCTCATTCTGGAATAGCCTCCCAACTGAGATACAGGATTGTCCCACTCTCAATGGCTTCAAAAGTCAACTGAAAGAATGGTTGAGAAACAAACAGACGTGCAATCACCGCTAAATGCACTTTTAACACGGGTATCTTCTCTCACACTTTATGTATCTCTTGTATCTTCTCTTGCACTTTATATGTCGTTGCTGCTATATTGTATTACCATGTCATAAATACTTGTATATGCAGCTCTTGCTCTTTTTGCATGTCATGTATTTGTTTTTGCTATGTTTGTAAAATGTCATTTTCTTAAATGTTTTATGTGAGGGACTGCGGATGGAAATGAGCTCAAAGCTAAATCTGGCATATTTACGCTTGACACATGTTATTGTTTTAAGTGTTCATTGATGTGCATTGTCCCTGCTAAATAAAAGATTCAATAAAAAAAGTATTTCAGTGTCATCTATGGAGATTAATTAAGCATATAAACACCTATTGGTAGTTATTCAGGAAAAAAAGAATCTTTTAAAACTGACACAGTTCGATGACTTCATAATATAAATGTACTGTCAAAGTACATTCAAGCAAGCTGCACTTAACTTACTGTACACAGTTGTTAGTGATACCAGCTAAATTGACCAGCCAGTAGATACTAGGCTGGAATGGTTGGAGGGGTTTTGGACTCTTTAGCTGGCCAGGATGGCTGGTTTAGCTGGTTTAGCTGGTGCACCAGCTAAACCATAAACTAGCTAAACCAGCTAAAACAGCCACCAGCTAAACCAGCCATCCTGGCCAGCTAAACAAAACATAGCATATACCAGCATAGTATGCTGGTATGCTGGGCTGGTCACCAGCATCCATCTATCACCAGCTTATGTTTAATAATAGTATTAAATATACCATGCTGGAAGCTTACCAGGATTCCAGGTGACCAGCATACATTAATAATATTAATGCATTTTATTTATGGGCGCCTTTCAAAGCTCTCAAGGACACCTTACAGAGCATAATTAAAAACAAGCAACACAGAAGGTCAAACAGTAATTCGAGACTTAAAAAATAAAGACTTAAAAACAACAATCAGTTTAGAGGAATTATGATATTGAATACCCCAGTTTAAAAAAGAATCTTTTAAAACTGACACAGTTCGATGACTTCATAATATAAATGTACTGTCAAAGTACATTCAAGCAGGCTGTACTTAACTTACTGTACACAGTTGTTAGTGATACTGTGTGTAAGTATATTGGCAGCTACTGAACACTGTCATAGTCGATGTGAACCTAAACGTACATTCACCATGGCATGATGTACATTTTATGTTAGTCGGACCCCCTGGAGCCTGTGTATGTACCCTGCATGGCAAACAGTACTGGAGTAGTACCAGGCCACAGTTTTTTTGACAGCTAGTTTGCCGTAATGTCATTACTTTTAACTGAAATTAAAAAAGCAGGTCATGTACGTGCACAAATATTAGCAGAAAGATAATAAAATACATTTTGGATTTTGGGAACTGCATTTGTAAAGTACTTCCTGGAACTTGGTACTGATAGCAATTATAGCATAATGTTTTAAATGAGTCTGATTTAGCTTTTGTGGATTATATCGTGTTTTTAAAAAATGAATGTGTGTGACTGTTTGTGTGTGCGTGCGTTCACAGCAGCAGGCAGGAGAGGGCAGCAGACATTCAGGCTGAGAGCACACTGTTTGTTTCATGTCTCTCGTCTCCAATCCAGGGAGGGGCTCATTCAATCTGGCTCCCGATCTCTGGCTGATGAATTATTTATTAAAACAATATGTTCATCCTGCGCCCCTACAAAGAGATCATATTAAAGTTCAATTAACTGGTGCTTGATGATCTCAATGAGATGATCTTTTACAGCTAAAATCTCCCTCTACACGTTCTGCTACTGGAGCCTTTCCAGAGAGATAGTAATAGAGCCTGGAACCTTGGCTATATGAAGTAATTGGACATATGCTAATTAAGGTTTCTGTTCATCAGCAGGCATATACTCATTAGCAGTGGGACAACATCTTCCTCCAGAGGGCAGAAATCAGCACGTATCCACGTCAACAGCTTCTCAACGCAAGGCTTCAGAGATGTCACGGCTCATGCATAACACCTTTTCAATACCCCCCATCTTATTTTAGAAGATGGAGGTAGTTATAAGCCTTTTTTATTGATACTGCAGTCTTAAACTTTACACATTGGATTAATATTCAAAGCCCTGTGAAAAAGAGGACAGGATGCTCTCTGCTCCATGTTTCTTTTATCCATCCAAGATTGAGAATGTTAAAGAATCAGGCAGTCGTTACTTATCCTTTTGCATCTTAAACACTGTTTGAAATAATATAGTAGTTAGGAGTTAAGGATTGTTTGTGTAGCCAAAACTTGACATAGCACATGCGGTAGAGCTTAATAACACATGAAGAAAACACATTCTTATATTTGGGGTTTAATTTTCCCTCTATAAAGACAGAAAATTGGGTTCAAGCTGTGTCTCTCAAGCCTACAAATAAAAGGCCGATTTTAGGTGACATAATTTCACTGAAAACTCAATCATAGGCCCTAAAACATGTCTGTGCTCCATTTGAATGATAAAAAACACCTCATTTATTCATTTAAAAATGAAATCTATATTGTTGCAACCACTATTAATTGTATGTCATTTTACTGCTAAGAATAGATATGGTTGGATCACTTAAAAATTAAATAAATCCGGTAAGATATGTCAGGGCCTAAAATAAATGAGTAAGTGCCCCTGCAGCTATAACTTTGCATGTATTTCACATTGGAGATGCTGAGGAAATATTTTACTCACTTTAGTTTAAGAATAACTCTACACTGTATTTATGTGTCTTTTTCTACAGTCTGTTTTGTGAAACACAGAGTAACACTATAACCACACTGCCTGTCAGAGTATACCATATGTTGGTATAAATCTACACACACACACACACACTTCATGCCTTGTAGCCACATCTCCTGTTGGCATGGAAACAGTGGGTGAGTTCAGGTGAGCGGGGAGTCTCGCATGTCTCACCCGGTCACCTGCCAGGCTTGGCAAGGTTCATGGAAATCAGAGAAGTGTGGGGCCTATTGCTGAGTGACATCCCTATTCTTTCCCTTCACCTCTCCCCAGGCAAATCAATTTACTCTAGACTTCACAGAAAAAAATAAACGTCCTCATGACTTTCATGAGCGACTATCTGTGCTGTCGTTCAGTCAACCGGCGCTGAATAGATCAAATCCAATTTGATTAAATCCAAATCTCACATCTGTCTGCACTTACACTCAATGGCATTTTAATTGAATGTTATCATTACATGTGTAATTCCTTAATGCATAGAAAGCTTGCACCACCCTGATCATGCACAGCGAACTTTAATCACTTGAATGACATAAATATATATCACTATGTGCAATTATCTGTTATTTAGTGGTGTTGCCCTTCAACTATTAACATGTCAGCACATTAACAGCAGGAAGAAATAGCAGCAGATTATATTTCAAAGTCACTATTGGCAGCTGTATGGTGCCTGCCTGTCTCCTCCTTCTCCTTTATCCCAAATACTGTACCCCCCATCCACCCCTCTATCCTCTGCAGTTTTTAGCCTCATGCAGGCACGTGCACACAGACATCAAAGTGGGCTTGAGCCCCTGCCCTTTTTCTTCGTCCAGAGAAAGTGCCCTTTTTTTTCCTTTTTAAATAAATGAATATATATCTACTGCTGTTTGCGCACAGTTTCCCTTTCCAAAAATATATTGATTGAATTCAAAATAAAAATAATCATGTCACCCTCCCTCCCTTCACGTCTCGCGCACAGCGGTGCGGACCTCGGCAGTCACTTCAGACAGACAGCAGCACCTCCCACTTTACCATGTTATGCCAGCTTTTCTTGGCTTGTTTGAAGGTGAGTGGTGATGAACAAATGACTAAACTGCCAGTGCCTCAAGTTTACAGCTAATTAGCCAAAATACAAAAACAAATATAACCAAGGTAGGCTACTAGCTAATGGATAAGTTAGCTCAAGGTTTAGCTAAGGCAATTGATCATGGGCATGCAGGCTAATGTACTGTACTTAAGGAGAGACACTAAAGGTGAATACAGCAAAATGTGTATCTAATAACGTCATCATAATCGCCACATTGATATGCAAATTAGGCGTTAACTAGGCCTAATTAAAATGCGTTAATTTGCATGCAGTTACCAAGGCATTGCAGGTGAAAAGGATACACAAAACAAAAAGCACCTCACAACTTCCCCAGATAGTTACTTGCGTCAAGTCAGTATTTTCCCCGGAAATGTTATGTTTAAATGCAGATTAGCTTTATATCTATAGATGAATTCAGACAGGGTAGTAAGACGAACACCATTTATATGTGTTTTTTTGAAGTTTTCTTTCCATTAGAATGAAAGAAAACATGGAAGCAAAATAGTCCAAAATAACAAAATGTACAAGAATGATTCTACAATTTAGGGTACATTCCATGTCCATTGATGTCCATTGATGATAATTATAATTATTCTAACTATTTTCTTCAAAAATATCATATTTTGCCTATTATTGGAAAGCATGTTATAATATCACACAAACATTATGTGCATCCTATGCTTTATTTAGCTTGAAATGTGTCATGATGTTCTTAAATTGTCAGTTTTTGCTCTGTCCGTTTTTCAGTTGAGGGTGTCTTGGTTTCAAAATAATGAATAAAAATCATTAAAGTAAATTAAAAAACGTATTCATTTATTTCAAAAGTCTAAATACTAAAGAATAATAACATATTTTTAATTGATTTCCTCCTTTAAATAATTTAAATATCTTAATATATGAATGTCCGCAAAAGTTCTGTCAACTATGTTACTAACAGAACTCCCCCCTTTAACTCAAAAATGGTTTGTCCCAATACCATGTCACCAGCATCACATGATGCCATGTTCCTCTTTGGCAGACATTTTGAACACACTGTGGTGATTGTCCTCTAATTTTTTACAATATTTTATGTATAATAGCACATTGTCAATGAGTATATTAATTGACCATCAACAATGTTACGTACATTGTTATGGTTTACAATTGTTTAATGATTTTAATTCAATTATATGTTCAAATGTGATGTTAACCTGTTCAAGAAAATGACATGTGGTCATCCAAGCAAGGCCTACCATTGAAATGATGGGTCAAAATAGGGAAATTGTCAACTAGGTTACCTGTCAACTAAGTTACCCAGTACTGTAATAACTGTAGTAACTTAGTTGACAGGTAACCTAGTTGACAATTTGTAGGACATGTAGACGTCATTACACATCATTATCAATGGAATTTTGCACTTCTGCCTTGAAATGAACATCGTGCTGATGGTTAATAATGTGTCTAGTCAACTATGTTATTTGCGTCAAATGTTTGACTTTCATTGTCAACTATGTTGCACCTCATTTTTTCAAATTTAAAATATCTAAAATAGTGCTTCTGATATCCTTTATAGTATAATGTATATCTACACAGGTTGGAGTTTTACATGACATCTCTTAAAACTATCAAAATGACCTGTATGGTAGTTTTATAATACAAAATATCCCTAAACTTAATGACAGTGCTGAACATATCACATGAAAAAACAAAACTTTAATACAATTATTTTTTAAACTTTAAAAAATCTTTGGATATATGGTAGAATAGACTCAAGAGCCTTTCAAATTTGATTTTACTTGAAGTGCAGGACTTAATCAAATGATTGTAATGACATCAAGTTTGTCCGTAACATAGTTGACAAACTGAGTAGTGAAAACATCCTTTCCCTTAAAATAAAATAAAATAAAAAAATGTTTAAGCTTTGCAACTAGTGGATATGTTACACTGAGGAATATACTAACTTGAACCACTGATTGTTCTATTGAGAAAGAACACTTTATTTGTACTGTTTTGTTGATGTGAAATGCACCCTAAATTATAGAATCACTCACAAGTACATGAAAAAACGATCTTTTTGCATGTAATGTCCTTAAACAGTAACTTCATCATTTTGATTGTTGGCTGCTCATTTAATAACTATTAATTGTACTAGTTTGTTGTCTGCTCTTGTGCTTAGTGAAAGAAGACCATTGTCTCGGTGTTAACTGATTATTTTGTAGAATTATGTTGAGTATTAAACAATTGCGTGAGTGTGAAGGTATTCAAATTAATTGGTCAGTAAGTCAGAGATGTGCAACTATATTTAACTTTTTGTTGTACATTTTTTTTTATTATAAATGATTATGGGAAGTGCCCTTTTTCTCACTTGAGCTCCTGTCCCCCAAAATGTCTGTGCACGTCCCTAGCCTCATGTATATATTTATTTGTCTGCCTACTAGTCTCTTCACTTGGCCCCTCTGCAGAAGGGGTCAGAGTGCAGGGTCTCACATGGAGGCTGCGATTCAGTGACTTGTTTATTTATTTAATTGTATTTAATATAACTGCTTTTATTTATAGCTACACAAATTTGTAAACAGTTAGATGAATCATAAAAACATCAGATAAAAGAAAATCAGTTTAGAAGATATTTCTCATAAGGAGGTCTATAAGGAGGTCGATCTTATCACATGGTTGGACTGAGTTTATAGGCTTTAAGAATGAAGCAGTGCAAATGCAAAAACAAAACTAATTGCACAACTTTTCTTTTCGACAATAAATACAAAAACATACAATATTACAACCAACTATCCAGAATATTTTGTTTTTTTAATATAATCCTGCAAATTTTGAAACTCGTTTTTTCCCGTAACAGATTGAATGTCTTTTATCTCTCAACAATAATGACTTCTAAGAGCCCCATTATGCTCTTTTGGATTTTCCCCTTCCTGTAGTGTTATATCGTTTTTGTGCATGTCAATTGTCTAAAAGTTCCCTCCAGAGGCAGTTTCTGTGACAATGTCAGAGAGGCACAAAATAATGAACACTCTTTTTTGGAGTGCTAAATGTAATGGAAGTTATTCCATGAGGGTGATTCAGATGCACTTATTTCAATTGCTAGCAAAAGAGACTACCATTTGTGGGTATTTCAAAATGTCGGGCTCCTTTGAGTTGTCTTTCTGGACTCCCCGGTAGGAGTAGATTAACTGAACCAGTTCTTGGCTCCAATCATCCTGAAACTTCCCCTTTCAGACAGACACAGTCGGGAGCTTTTGATTTCTGCTTCTACCTCTGATGTAGTGTCTTGTTTTGGTGTTGGAGGTGGCTCAGCGCACACACAATCACCAAAGAAACAGAGATGTAACTTAACATTTTAAATGTATGCTGGATGGTAGCTGTTTTCTCTCTCGTCATTGTTCTCATATGCCGAGCACGTTTGCAGATACTTCAAGGAATGGCCATCTAATATGTCTTAGCTAGAAAACTATTGATAAATCAATAATGGACAGCGAAGGACATGGAGTTACTGCGTGTGCATATCAAATGAGCTTAATGTCTATGAGGCTAAGCTGTGTCTCTCTGGTCTGGCTGAGAGCGAAAAAGGTGGAAACAATAAACACACAACTCATATATTATACATCTGGATCTGTGAATCTGGGAGATGTGTCATCACGTTTATCTTCCACCCTCATCATGAAAATGTCAGCCAGGAGACCTGTTGACCTGGAGCGGAGGCACAGGCGCTGAACTATTGAGAACCAGGAAACGCTTGGCATTTCTCCTCGCAGCAGTTTTCTGACCTGGAGATGGAGCGAGCATCAATTCAGCCCACAGCAATCAGGCCTGTTTGGTAGGGCATTGTATCCTCTGTGTAATCATCCAACAATTTCATTTCCCTTGCCTTCCTCCTGGGACTACTTTTAGCCGTGTTGAATGGTTTTCTGCAAGAAAGGTGGCTTTTTCGTTTTTCAAGATAATTGGTATGTGGCAGTTTGAGCCTGTGAATGGATCATGAAGGATATGTTTTTTCATGAACACTAATTATACCACATATTTCAGTTGGGGTATCTTTGGTCTGTGTGTCTCAGAAGCTACAAATCATTGAATGTGGTGTATTCACTGTTTTTGTAATGAGGTCGTGCTTTATAGCAGATGTTATTTCTATTACCGTAAAATATGATGTGCATGTCCTCAATTCCAACAAATGCAGCACGCTCATTAAAATGAAATCTTCACCGCACTGTCTTGTTCCTACTTTATCCTTTACATTTCTTTTGGAACATTATATATTCACACAGTTCCCTCTTTTCATCTTCTTAACACTTGCCATTTGTCTCCTGCAAGCTTTTGCTGACTCGAGTGATTTATTCCCAGCTCAAACTGAGTCTCAAGGCAAAATGTAAATACCTTCCCATGAGTCCCTGGGGCAGAAGGAGGGTCACACCTGAATACACTTCTCTTTGTTTCTGCCTACACTTTGCATACTTTTCTTTTCATTATCATGACTAACAGATTAGACAAATAACAATATCAAACTAATAATGTTCTAGGATTTGAGGTTGTTTTAGTTTTGCAGACGTAAAAAAGTTAACTGTCGGCGTGCTTTGTTGCAAGATAAGTGTGTAGGAAGTGTTTCCCTTAGTTCCATTGAAGTGTCTTTTTAAGTGCCTTAAAAATGCATTAGCCAAGTGAAAATATATATACTTCACATTGCACTTATCAAACAAAACACTTCCCTCCAAAATGAGGCTTTAGGCTTAAAGTGAAGAGTGTTTTATCTTCTAGTGTGGGCACTCTTATGTGCTACATACTCTGTAGCTAATTTATATTCTGGTTTTAGATAAAGATTCTGCTCTTAGTTAAAAATAAAAACTATGTCTAAAACAGCAACAAGCAGCTATTATTCTAAAGAGTTTCATTCACCATACTGTCATTGTGGTACATTTCTGACTAAAGCCATACTAGAATGTACTTAGCTTAATGCTAACATCGGCATGCTGAAATCCGTATCATGACAATGCTAACATGCTGGTATTCAACAGATACATAATGTTCCCCATGTTCACAATGTATTTTTGAGTTTAAGCTAAGGCTGCTCAATTAAAATCGTATTTTAATCGCAATTACGATTTTGTCTTGCAACGATTATGAAAACATAATCGAAATAAAACGATTATTGATTTTTTTATTGGTTTTTCAGTTGAATTATACTTAAAGTTCAGGGTAATCAACTGTTAAAAACATACTGTTCACATTTTTTTTTCAATAAATGGATGTTTTCAAAGTAAATCGACATTATCGATTTTTGCCATAATCGAGCAGCCCTAGTTTAAGCTAACATTTGCTTATTAGCACAAAACTGAAGCACAGCCTAGGCTGATAGAAATGTCCTTCATTTGCAGGAATTGGTCACATACAATTGTGAAATGATGCCTTTGCTGATTTTGAGGGTTTATCAATGTAACTACAATTTATGTAGTAGAACATATTGCCTGTACCAAAAGATTGCATTGCAATTCATCCAATAGTTGCAGACATATTTCAGTCTGCATGGAAGTGGTCCACAGATGACAAACCAAAATTGCCATCCCTGGAGCCAGAATACTCGTAAATACGAGTACACGGTGTGCATTTTACTACAGTACACGCCACCATTTTTCTTTATACTGTACAGTTGTCGGAATTATCCACTCACTGTCTCCCTGCGGTTTCAAATTTTTAAATCTATTCAGTCACAGAGTACTTGTGATCAATAGCAAACTTTTACTGAAAAGAAACTTGGAATGATTCCTCTCTGTGAAGGTTTGTACAAAGACATAGCTGACCTGAAATAACTCTGGAAAGAAACCATTCCCTCCTCCATAGAAAAGGCACTGAAAGTAACTGTAAGAGAAGTCTGCTGTCCTGTCGTCTTTCTCCCCAGAGAGCAAGGACAAAATCTTCTGTCAGAAACCAGAATCAGCAGGACAGCCATTCTCCTTTTATAGACAGTCTGATGCGATCTTAAAATAATTGTCTCACCGGTCAGTCTGACTCCAGTTTGTATCAAAAAAGTTCATAGCCCATAAAAGTTTGCTTTGTAAACATGATCAAACACTATGTATTTCTATTTAACCAGCAGCTATATGTCAACAATTTTGCAAAACACAGACTACAATTACCAAGAGGGAATAAGGACCCAGTGCATAGCGACATAGTTTAGTGACAAATCAACTACAGGTCCAGTTTTAGAAGACATGTGACTGAAACATGTCTGGTCATTACAAATGTTTACTTAGGGGGACACATTTACGTATTTTACATATTAGAGGGCAGGATGTGATTCTACTTGCCGGAGAGCAGTCTTATTTTCACCAGGCGAGACTTCAATATTATCAGCCAGGGTCCCATTTCACCTCCTGGACAGGAAAGACGGAGACAGGACTCCTAGTCCTCTCTCTCCTCATCGATGCAACTACCGGTCTGTCAGCAGGGTACGGGACAAATCAATGTGTGCATTCGCACGAGAACGTTTTTGATGAGCTGAGGTGGTCTAAACTTCGAACTGCTGAATATTAGATGAGCCTGATACAGACTCAAAGTGACTTCTGATTTATCTGCTCTAAAATTGGCCTGCTTTAATTCCTTTTCAGAAAATGTTACTCAAGGACTTCATCTTTCATGTCCTAAGCAGGTCTTCCATCTTCTTTGTGCCATTTATAAGTGAGTTGTCAACAGCTTTTAATCTTATTCCTCCATTTTCATTTCCATCCATTTATCACACATTCGTTTCCTATGGATAAATCATATACATTTTACCCAGTCCCAAATGCATTCTGCCAAAATAGTACATTTGATATATTTTTGTGTACTGTTCATTGGACTACACATAGTACAGCCTACTGTAAATTGAGCAAACCAACAGCAATTGGCTGGAGGAGAGATTACAGAGGAGATTCAGAGGAAAACAATTGTGGGGCATGCAAGCATGCAGGATTAGATTCATGGAAGAACAACTTCAAAATGTACTCTCATCTCCCAAAAATCGTACTTAACAGGCAAGAATGTGTCCTTTACATTTTACAAGTAAAGTATAACTCGCCAGGGTGTAGCCAGTCTCAAGGACGATAAACCTTGAGACACAAGCAAGTGCTGACATGTCTAGCAGCAGCCATTGAGAGGAAGAGGTAAACTCACTGGATGCAAAAAGTAGATGGAGAAAGATGGGATTGAGCTGTTCGTGAGGGGGTCAGGCAGAAAGCAATTTTGAACGGGAATGCATGATGCAGGACGGCTGAAAGTAGAGAGTGATTGCGAGAAAAGCAGGTATAGATTTCAAAAACAGCCTATAGTCCCTCAGGAGATGGCTGCCATTGATCTAAGAACATATTGTGTCGTGGTCAGAAACACAGAGCTGACATCATGGAGGTTTGCAGTGGAAATGACCAGAAAGGGAATTGCTTAGATTTGGCGGCAGACACAGATGAGTGATTGGAAACATAACATCCGTCCAGTGGTGGCATGTTTGTTAGCCTTAAAGGGAACCTACTGTATCATGCTAAATGCACTTTTTTGATGTCTTTTATACATAAATATGTGTCCCTGGTGTGTCAGGGGACTCACAACGTGTCAGAAAAGAAAACCCTCCGTACCCAAATCTCTAAAAACGGGGGTACAACGGAGCTGATCCAGATTTGCGGACATGCGTACCCACGGCACTATCAGAATGTTGCTATCAGAAACAATGCATGACGTGTTTTGGACGCAATAGGTCTTTGTTTACATTAGCAAGCATCGCTAACACTCAGAGCTAACCTGTACTGGAGAGAGTATGTGTAAAAAAGCAGGAAATAACAAAAAGGAACTCACCCTGTGGTAAACCCGCAAGAGAAAAAGCCTTTGAGCTCCATACTGTTTCAGAAATAATCCTTGATGTGGTTTGGAACATGATATGGCATTTAATCATGGCAGCATTTAGCTGTGTCTCGTACAATTCTGAGCAGGCATTAGCCTCCTCTTTTTTTTTTTTTCAAGCTAAGGACCCAAAATCTGCGTTTCTCTAACAGGGCTGGAATAGAGGGATATGAGGGATGTCTAAAATGCATGATCTGTTTGTATTTTGAGCAAAACACATCATAGACATGTTTTTATATATTTTTATATAACTGAGACCGATAATATATGCCTAAAAATAGCATAATAGGAGACTTTAAACATTGTTAGCAGGTTACTTAGCCTGTGATGTGGTAGATGTGCGTCTATGCCTTGCTGCACTCAAGGAAAGAGGAAAGAGAAAAGAGCCTTAAAAACATTGAAATCCATATCCCACAATGCTACGCAACATGCTTCGTCGTCGTCAAGGTAACATGACAAGGTAAGTGCTTTCCTATTCATACCATCTTGAGCCCTTGCAGTATCTCGCAATCAAGCAACTACCAGGGGACCTCAATTAAGTCTATGATGGTTCAGGGTAAAAGCTGATACTACAGTATAGAGATATAAGCCCCTACATGTTGCTGATTATCTCCTCTTTGCTTGGATGAGATTTGGTGTTAAAGGCAGCTTACGACAGCACAGCTTGCTTCCCTCACAGGGCATATCAATGGTTCAAATCACCATTTAACGTGAAAATGAGGCTTTGATAGGAATGCTCAGCCAACTTTTGTAATACTATCTGTTGCATTTCTGAGGGAGAGGTAGAGTATTTCCTTTATTTTCATGCTCACAATTTCTCTCTAAGCTCAATTGCTTGTTGACAGTTAAACTTTTTAGCAGATAATAGCAGTTTGATAGTGAAATTAATCATGTTGTGTCTGCTTGAGTAAGTAGTAACAAGTCGGGCGCATTTCCACCACACGGTCGGCCTCGGCCACGCTCGGTACTGCTTGGCCGCGTTGGGCCTTAACAGGGCCGGCTCACTTCATGCTGCGCTTCCATTACAGTTTAGGAACTGGGGTAGTTACTATAGTAATGCAGTGTAGGCGGAGCCGTGACGTCATCTTCAATGAGAACCCCAGAAAAACAACACCGCCGTTAGCTGTTAGCACTCAGAGCTCACAGCTCCTTATATATGTTCAGAAACTCGACAAAAGTTAAACAAGTACACACCACAGACTGCCTGTGTCATGCTGAATACAGTCGCTGCTTTATTTATGTCTGTATAGGCCGTTGTTGTGAGTGTGGACGGTCGGAGCATATACTGCGTTAGCTTAGCCAATCTCCATCTAGAAAACACGCATTTTAAAAGGTTTTTCGCCTGCCGTCTGTCTGCAAACTTGCCAAAGCATTCATTCATGGTTTTTACTAACCGGTATCAGTATGTTGTTACTTCGGCATCATTTTGAAACGTGTATTACAATTAAATCACGGTCAAATATGTCCATCTTGTTGTAGTTGTAGCCCCCTTGCCAGCGATCCTCTCTCTAGTTTAGCATACTCAGCCCGACTCAGCCCGACTCAGCCCGACTCAGCCCGACTCAGCCCGACTCAGCCCGACTCAGCCCGACTCAGCCCTGTTTGTTGGCCCCGATAGAACCACAATTTTGTCGGGCCAGAAAAGAGGTGAAAAAGTGGCCCCGGGCCGGGCCGGGCCGGGCCGGGCCGGGCCGTAACTAGGCCTAGTGGAAGCGCAACCAAAAACGGGCACGGCACGGCACGGCACGCTTAAACCGCGATCCGCGCCATGGTGGAAATGCGCCATAACAGTCTCGGTGAGGCTGGGTCAAGCCGCAGACAGTCTGCTCTTTGCCGAGTAGAGTAGAAACTAAAAAGGCAGTTCACACTTCAGTTAGGTGCTAAGATGGTGTAAAGCTGTACTTTGAAACGATGGTGCTTTGAACTAAATGCTAAGATGCATTTTTACATGCCCATTGCCCGCAGTACACTACTAGCGTGAGTAAAAGTGCATTTTAGTACACCGTTTTGCTTCTGTCATTTGTAAAACTGAACTTTTTCATTATGCAATAAATACATACGGTATTGGATATATAATTGCTAATAATTCTGCCCTTTTTTTCTTGGTTTTATTGCAGATTTGATGTTATCTTGTATCATTATAACATGCAGTTCTATAACAGTTGGGACATTTCCTACAACTACACATTATAAATATCTCATTAAAGACTCCAAGACTTAGTTGTACCAGCAAAACAAAAGTGTCCTCATAAAATATTTAAGTAGTGTTCAGTTTCTGTGCATACTGCATTATTTTACATTGAGGGGAGACGCTTGCCCACATCAGCTTTTATTCACCTCTTACACTGAACAGTGTTTTGATCCAGAGGGTAAAACTGTCCAACAGTCCTGAATTTATCCCATCTGGTAAATCGTATATAGATGTGGGGTTATACAAGAGGTTTGGATCAATTAAACTTGCATGTGTTGGTTTTATAAAGGTGTAAATACTGTTGATGTTTTCAAAGCATGTTTGTTCATGCATTCAGCTGAAGCCAGTCAACACCTACTTTAATTTAAAACCTGAATTCATTAGAATTCATCTTTTTTAATGAAGTTATTTGCATTTTCTTCTGGCTGAGACCTGTTTGCACCATATATTAAAGCTTCCATTTTCTATACTTTTTTTAATTCTTAACACTTGGTACATTGTTCAGCTTGTGAAATATTCATATTTCATATTTCACAAAATCTGATGGCTTCTCTTGAACTAATCCGCCTCTGTGTTTTAAACTGGGAGGTAAAATGCCTTTAAATCTGAATTAAGCCTGTGTTTGGGTTAATGATTTTCTCCTTAGAACAGATAAGTGCCAGCTTCTCAAAATAGCTCTTGGCTGAGGCAAAAAGGAAATGTAATTATACTGGAAAGACGGAGAGCTTTGTTTTGCATGAAAAGAACAGCTACGGTGCTAAATATTTAGTTGGACCCCAGGTAGATTCACAATGTGCCAACACATCTGAGAGCTCCATCATATCAAAAGAGTATTTTCATTTGCTTAATATTTTTTGATTAGACCCATTTACGCAGTCTGTATGGAGTGTGAAACACACTTCCAAAGAGCCTTTGGATTAATGACTGTGATTGTGTACCACAACGAGATCCCCCCTGCTTCTGGTTTTCTTTATTCTCAAGTCTAATCATTCATATTATGTGGTCAGGTAATTCGGTTTGTGCCCTGAATATTATTTGATTATTTGGTTCTCTAATTTTCTCCAGGATCAGACAGAGAAATAAAGATTACTGTCAAAGTAAAGGATGAGTCAAGAAAAGTATTAATTGGCTGTGCCTTTGTCTGGTCAGGTGGAGGACAGGACGGTTCGTCTGCAGACAGAGACAGTGGAGTGGAAAGAGAGACTGCATTTAACTAATACCTGACCTTTGCCTCATTCGACTTTAGAGCATGGTGTACAGCTGAGCATCATGGGAGTCTTGATAAATAAACAGCCAAAGCACAGCTGACTGACTTTGTGTTTACATGTGACAGAAAGGGCGGCCAGGAGAGTTCAAACTCAGATATGGTATGGAGGTTTTACCCTCGGGGTGAAATACCTTCAACCTGCCCTCCATTTTCTAACCCCTCTTTGGAAATTGCCTCTTTTCCTTCCTGTTGTTTAGAGATGGAATAACTATTATTTTTATTGTCTACTAATCTGTCAACTATTCTTTCAATCAAAGGGATAGTTGTTCTGTACTTTACAGTATTAATGTCTTACGTCAGAAAATAGTGAAAGACGCCGATCAGTGTTGTGTAAGCCAAGGATGACTTATTTAAATGTCATGTTTGGTCTATAACTCCATATATAATCAATTTACTGTCTTAGGGGAGTAAAGAAATTGGAAAATAGTCACATTTGAGAGGATGTATGACTTTTCTAAAAGAAATTACTGATTTATGGATGGTCAATAGTTGCAGACTAATTAAATAATTGACAACTAATCTACTATCCGTTTAATCTTTACGGTAACTGCTTTTATGCACCTGACACTATTGATTGCAGTTAGTATTGGCACATTCTTGTTTTGTTTTTTTCATGGAAGTAAATGTCCTTCACCATTTCCCACAGTCTTCCTGTTCTGATGTCTGTTTTCAGTTTTCTCAGCCTGCTGGCAAAAAGCCTAAGTAATCCAGTCCTTCAAATTAAGCAAATATTACACTTTTGCGCATAAACATCAAAACCCTGCTTCTTGAGGCAAGGATAAGATGGTGACTATATTTATAAAGCTATATGATTATCATATGCCAGAGACATCTAACACTTTAAAACAGCCTGGGATTTTAGGATGTGAAGTGAGATTAAGCACAGCTGGAGAAATGTAGACTCATGCTAAGAGGGCCGTCTATATGATTAGTTGAAGAGGTGGGATGTCTGTGAGGAAGCTGATAACAAGACCTTGGCGTCCCCAAGGTCCACTGAGGTGATGCGTACGTCGAGTTGATCTGCAGCTCTTCTTCACGGATATTAAAAGGAGATGTATTGTATTTTTCTGGATAAGGAAATACAGGCAGTCTATCATCGGTAATTAATTTCAGCGGCCTTGATCCAGAACCCTGATTTTTCTTCTGTGAAAAGGAAACATTTTCTTTTTTTCAGTTGAACAAAAGGGGAGCTGATGCACTTTCATATCGTCTTGTTGGCAAATATTATCTAACAAACCAAGGGGAGTGTGCAAAATTCCCCTTTCTTCATGCTCAACAATCAAACACCCATTTGGTTGCTGCAAGTTGGGAGTGGAAGAAGAATGCGGTTTGTTTGACAGGTTTGAGTGTGTGCGTAGACAAAGCACATATGCCTCCTACATACCAGCCCCCTTATTAAAGCCCATATTGTCATGGTCATTGCTCAAATCACGTACAGCACATGAGTTTGTGTCTGCAGGCTAAAAATGTTATTGAAAAAATATAATAAATGGAAATAATGAGTGAAAACATTTTCCAAACATGATTTCATTCTCCAATCTTGTCGGTACTAGATGTTGGTGAAACCATTTGTATGCATGTTACACCATACATCTGGCCTATTTCTGTCTTTTAGGACACCTGCACTGTTCAGAATATATTTAAAAAGCACAACCAGGAAAACAGGTCATCTATCTCTCTTCTACAGCAGGAGTGTCTCATTCTGATCTATGCAGGACAGATAGTGAATTTGACCACACTGCATACGAGTATATATAACAACGTTTTATAAATGGATGTCTTCTCCCTCATAATATGCCCACACATGTCTTCTCACAGCAGGCCATCAGCCTCCTACCCATTTCTATTTCACAGATTGCCCCTGCCTGCCACTTTATCTGTAAAATCCACCCACTGCGATCATGGCTCCGTCTCAAATGTCACCGTTTCATTTATATGTCCGGTGTCCTTATAAACCCCTAGAAGGTGGATGTCATAAAAATGCATGCAGGCGAAAAGTGCCACTTCAACAGATCTGCGCCAAATCCGGTTTATTGGGTTATTCAAATGACAGAGATATTTAATAAACAACAAGACCCATCTGTTGTGTTGAAAAAGAAAGGTTTAAATTAAACTTTGTATGAATTACTACAAGTGGACCCTTAGAGATTTCCGAGGCCATAATTTGCAGCCAAAAGTCACTTTTTATTTTTTGTACATAGAAAAAACACAATGCTCAAGACATTAAGTCACTAATGCTTCGGATCACCTTCTTTCAAGCCTAGCAGTCATATGTACTTGCCATCTTTTTTTGCAGGATTTTACACGAACATCGGTTAGTTTGCCCGAAAGGATCAGTTCTCATTCTGAGCAAAGACTCAGTTCTTTCATATAAATCAGAAATGTGATGCTGACAGCCTCAATATATCACATAGGACTTTATGAAAGAAGCCTAAATCAGAATACAAAATTACAGATTCAGTGCTATTGCTTCTGGTCAGGATGTCAAAATAGATCAGAATCACACGGTAGAAGAACAAGTAGAATTTGTTATAAACCTGCAGTTTGAATGCACAGTGGACTGTGTTATGTTTTTCTAGAGAACTGTGTGAGTTACTAGCTGTGTTTTATGATTGTGTGCTCCTCCTTCCTGCCAACCTCTGAGGACCTTTCGCCTCCAACACCTTTAATTTCGCTTCTGCCTGCAAATCCTCATAGGTCCTTTCCCCAACACTAACTCAGCACCTCTGTTCGACACTGAGGAGCTTGTTTTATTAGCACCTACATGAGTATCCCTGATGCTGTTAAAAAAGCAATTAAAGAAAAATAACCCTGTTTCTGCCACTTGGGCTCTGAAGACAGAGTTTTGAAATATATACCTGTTAAAGTGTTACTGCTGTGCAATAACAGGAAAGGATTTATGTTGAACTACAGGGCGGATTTAAGGAAGCAGGAGCAATATATTGTACCAACTGTTCATTTGAAGAGGTGGACACAGAAAAGGAGACAAAGGGAGGACAGAGACAACATGTTGTCAATTAAAGGTCACCTATTATGCAAAATCCACTTTTTCATGTCTTTTACATGTATACATAAACATGTGTCCCCTCTGTGTAAAGAGATTCTGAAGGTTTCAGGAAAAAGACCCCCTCTCTTTTTGTCCTGATCTATTTATATATAAACCTGTCTGAAAATGAGCTGATCAGATTTTGGCCACTTTATGAAGTCATAACGATTTTTTGGCTTGTGTAACCTTTAGCCAATAACCAACCAAGCAGGGGCGGATCTACGGGGGGCAGCTGCCCCCCCCCACTGTAGAGCCTTGCCCCCCCAGCTGCCCCCCTAACTTTTGTGTTCCTAAAACTGTACTTGTAGAAACAAACCTACACTATGTCCACAAGCTTCTCAAGCAACGAAACAAGCAGTTCATTAATTAAAAGTGAATCATTTGAAATATCATCTTGGGCCCGTTAAAAACGTAGCTACGGCCCTAAACTGCGGAGCGGCGTTCACACAGGCCGCGGCTCCCAGCACCTCAAGGTGGATCAGCTTCCCCTGGGAGCATTTCCCCTTCGACTGGTTTTGTTTTTAATAAGGACGAGAGCTTGAAACAAAATATTAATAAAACGCTGCCGTTTGAATCGATAGCGTTTAACAGACGATCGCTGTTTGGGACGTTACGTTACAAAATACTACGCAGACAGCGCTAGCTGGGAGATCAATCACTTTATTTGCTAAAATATACGGTACTATTAAATCCACGTATATTACACATCACAGCAATGAGGCCAGATCAATTAAACCAGGATACATCCTTTACCGTTAAACTGGATCTAAACACAGCTGCCTGTGTGCGTTTGATAAATACTTTCTGATTTTATATTTATTATAGGCTATGCTACTTATTAGCTGCATGGCCCTAACGTGTAAAGTTAGACAAGCATTAGTACCAGTGCTATTCACAAGTAGACTCTTGCTGGACAGAGTAGCTGGAGTGATTCAACAACAACAAAAAGACATAGGCCTATCTGAGAAGTGATCAGGATGAGTAGAAAGAGGAAAAGGAAAAGACAGTACACTGAAGAGACCAGGAGGGTCAGAGCAGGAGGAAGAGGAGGAGATGAAGAGACCAGGAGGGTCAGAGCAGGAGAAAGCCAGGAGGAGATGAAGACATTGTTGAAGAAGAAGAAATGTACGTGAGGAATAAAGATGAAGTGTCAGAAAGAGGGACAGAGGCAGGGATCAGGAGGCAGATGAGACTCCAGCTGGACCACATGGAATGTTTTTATTCTCCTTGCATATACCATTACAGCAGCACAATCTAGCGGCTCTTAGTATTGACAAATATTTATTGAAATGTGTTGCTGCACAGGTCACCTTTAGCTCTCTTAAGAGATGGGTGATGTCATTTGTGTACTTAATTATAACTAAGTACTTTCACTGTACTTACAGTAAACAGAATTCTATCATGAGTATTTTCTGCTGTTTTATACTATATTTTTGTTTGTTTGTCTGAACACCTTGTTTCTCTTGTGCATTAAGAACACTTGTGTTAGGGCATGATTTAACAATAAATAGGTTACAGTATAAAATACCACGTACGGTCCACCCTCCCATGCCACCCTGGCATGACCTCTTGCCCCCCCTTTGCCACCCCATGTAAAATGTTCTAGAACCGCCACTGCAACCAAGGTAACCCCTTGGGTGTTATACATTTCATATGAGGTTGATAATGGTACAGTACATGATAGAAATATAATGAAAAACACATTAGGGGCTACACAATTTAGTGCATGAACAAGGTATACCCTAAGTGGAAAAACAATCAGACCTTACGTAAAAACTTTAACAACCAACAGTACATTTGAAGTGCAAACAAGTGAAAAGCCCTTACAATAACAAACAATGTTTTTCAGATAAGCTTTACAACAAAATAGCAGAACATAGGACAAAACCCATACAACTATACAAAGATACCTACAGGAAATAAACAAAAAGATGTAATGGGCACCTCGGTGGGTGCGGAGAAGTTGGGCCACATAAATGAAACGGGCAACAACATAATAAAGCATCACAATGGCAGCCAACACTGAGATGAGGTAAACACAATATGCAATAAACTTCACAGCCCACTAAAAACCCACATTCATGCAAAACGATAGCCTGCAGAGCTTTTACACGTTTCTTTTTACAAGATTGTTGTTACTCACCTGTTTGAATGTCATTAGTTCTGTCTCGTGCACTGAGACGGCCTCCTCAATCTGCTCCAGGTAAAACTTCTCTGCTCGTTAGTTTTTCAATGTTCAAAACAAACAGTCCGCTCAGCCTCCATGTTGCTCTGCGCTCCTCAAAAACAAACAAAAAAAAGTGTTCAGCTGAATAATGCTCGAGAGTAACAGCCATGGCTAGTCTCATGTCACAAAAACAACCACCGCGGGAATTTTAGCTTGAACTATTTAAACAAGGCCCAATCATGGATGGCCCAATATGCACCTGTGCATCCTGGGTACGTTTGATTTGAGTCACTTAGTGCTGGAGCATATGTTTTTCTTCAATGTAATAAGGCACTAGTAAGTATAAAATGATTTGTATTCGATACTAATAAGGCCAACCTGCAATTTAACTGTTAAAAAGTAAGTAAAAGTACAATATCTGCCTCTGGATGGAGTGAAGTAGAAGTATAAAGTAGCATTTAAAATAAATATGATCTGGTTAATTGTGAAGTGAAGTGAGGAAAGTTAAAAAAAATAAAGAAAAGAAAGCTACTTAAGTACATTGTGCTACTTGAGTAAATGTATTGCATTATATCTCACTATTTATTTTACTTAAGGGATATTTAGAATGCAGGTCTTATAAATATGTGATAGGTAGGCCTACTTTTAGTTCAGTAAAAACATTTGATTTACTGCCTTGGATGTGTTGTTTTTGTTGGAACTGGTTTTCATTGGTCAAAGTGGTCTGCCGCTTGCTCCTGTATTACGGTAGACAGAACCCGGTGTGCGCGGTGGTGTGCGCGCGGGTTATTACGGTAGTGTGTACTGTGGATTGTTTGCTGCTCCGGGTTTGTGAAGAAAGCACGGAGCGCTACGATGATCCGCTACACTATCTGCCTTGCTCACTGAAATAACGGCTAAATACTCTCTCAAGCGAACTCTGGACACCACTGCTCTTTCTTACTGTAAGTTAAACACGTTATCTGCGCTTTTAAATATATGTACTGTTGTCTAGCCCACGAATTTCCTTTAAATTTCACTTTTAGGATGTTTTCAAGCCATGTTTTCTATCTGTCAACGTTTTGGGAGAGTTGACTGCTAGCGTAAATATAAGTCATTTTGTTGCGTGAGTAGAATAGCTTATCATATTTCTGCATGAAATATTGATTTGATCTGGCTTTTAAGTTGTGTTGTTGTAGTATTAGTTTATGTGAAATGTTGGTAACGTTAAAAAAGCTGGAAAAGCGAAGTTACGCGTGGTGGAGAGGTCTGTTAAAAAGCCGTTGCAGAGATAAAAAAAATCACCTTTTTTTTTGCTTTTGTTTCACTGGCATTTAACGTGAAGCAACATACTTGCATGCAATAGTTTGAGAAACCCCTTTCTTTTTAAATTACGTTTTATTAAGCTCCATATCCGTATCTACGGCTGCTGCTACACCCCACTCAGTTACTGTGAAGTTATTTAGCAGCAAAGGTTAATGTTTGCTAGTAAATTCCCTCCTGATTAATTATTCAAATCAACAGAGCTGAGCTTTTCTTATTTTGACAGAGTTCCTTAATATTTGAAAGTGGATTAACCGATGTGGTGAGCAAGTGAGAGCCAAAATCTCTGGGGATTTCAGTGGTAGAAATTGCCCAATTTGGTCAGCAGCACATGATCACAAGAAGGGAGACATACCTGTGTTGAGGTTATACATAACTGAGGTTACGTGTTTAAATAGATTTAGCTTTGTTGTCTTTTTTTCGTCTAGTTTCTTATCTTGTTTCATGTTTTATTTTTAACGTTTTTCCTCATCACTGCTGCAACAAGTGATTTCCCCTGAGGGGGATCAATATTGTTCTTATCTTATCTTAAAAATGAGAGGAGTTGTCTCAGTTTACACAGTTTGAATGTATGCTTTCCTCCTTATATAGTAATTGAGATTATGTGAAATGATCTAATTGGACTGACAAGAGTGTCTTGGAATAAGCTGCTGTTTCTTTGGGAGAGATAAATCTTTTGGTGTAAGAGTTTGCTTGACACCAAATAGTTCATGTTACTATTTGGTGTGTCAAGACTTGTTCCTAGTGAACTCAAGCATTGCTGCAGCACTGACATGTTACCTTGTTGTCTGGCAGTGAAGTGAGCTAAGCCTCGTGTTGATCCGTCTGCGGGGAAAGTCTCAATCTTAATTACTATGACGATTCTTCTTTAGATGACTGAAATACAAGCTCATTTTATATTCATACATCCAACTGCTTCATTTGTGGAGTGTCTTCAAAGGAAAGACACTGCATATACCGAGGTTTCATAATCCTTTTAAACATCTGAACACACAACAAAAACTAACCCAAGATGCTGGCTTGGGTTAAACAGAAGCTCATAACATGAGGGAAGTGACATGGTGGCTTTGATATTCTTTGTTTTCTGAAAATGACAATGATGTTGAACAAATGGACCCGAGGAGAGCTGTTATTCCCCCTCAGCAAGACAACTTTTTTAAAGTTCTTTTTTTATGAATCAGGCTTTATTCCCATGGCGGAAGTTGTACTATTTTTCTGTAATTGCCATCTTATCAGGATGTCATCCATGTTCTGTGGGCAGGGGGAAGAATCGAATTGGCCAAAGAAACACAAGAGATAAAACGGGGCTTCCTTTTCTGTTTTATGTGCCCACGGCGACAATGTTTTCTGCATTGTCAAGAATAAATAAAAAATGCACTTGGAGTGGGCAGCAGCCGATGCTTTTTGAACATTACTGTCGCTGTGCTAATATAGCCATCGGCAGTTTTTAACCATAGAAAGCAAACCATTAGATATATTCACTCTGAGCACATCCTTTAGTAGCACTCCACCTTCAGTGCTCAGAAGTGGATTTGGTGAATAGGTCACATCTGGCCTGATGATGACCTTTAGGACCGTTGTCCTTTCTCCATGAACACTTTTGACTGCAGGATATTGTCACCTCAGCCAACCCTCAAGTTGCCAGATTCTCCCACTAATGAATCCCCTTCAGAACAGCAGCACAGCTTTCTGTGTCACATAGAGAGAAGACACATGAGGGCTGAATGATTTGGGATTAAAAATATCTAATTGCAATTGTTTTGACTGATAATGCAATTACAATTTCAATCATCAATCGGAGGAATCTTTGTATCATCCTTCACATTTCTTTATGAAAACTATTTAAAAAATCACGGTGTAATTACCTTTTAAGCTAGGATCTGTAACAAACAAAGCGTCTTGTAAAAATAAAGCATTACATCATCATCTTCCTAAGGCTTGGGTTCATTGGTTAAAAGAGTATTTTCCACAAAACCGGGTGAAACTAAGAAATAATTTCTCTCAGCAAGTTTGACAGTGTCCCTTGAACCCTACCAGACTGGATACAGATTTAACTTGGTCTCAATGTGAGGGGAAATTATCCTTGGAGAGTTGAGCAGCATGGTTGTGTGTCTCTGTGTGTAGTCTTTGTGTAGAGGCACAGAGGGAGGTGGCGGTGGCGCTCACTATAGCCCTGGGCAGTCCCACAGGTCCTCCACACACTCCTGGCATGCTGCATGCTGGGTAGCCAAAGCAGATGGTGACCTCTTTTTTTTGTTTTAACCCCAGAGTAATTAATTAACGCTTCCTTTCCCAGTGCAGTCCTACAATACAGAAAAAACAAGTGTTATATTAAATAATAATACATCGTTTTTGTTTGTTTTTGCTGCACATGAACACTTGCAGGCCATTAAAATTGTGAGCGTATTTATACCGCCTGAGGCATTTGTTCCTGCTGGATCAGATACAGTAGCACAAAGTGATGTTTCTCTAAACAGTGGTTGGAAGGATATTTGCCTTGAAAGCAAGTCTTTAATACTACATTGTCAATACTCAAGAGAATGGGGAAGTGTGTGTATTTTTAACAGTCACAGCTTTCAAAGTGGATCTCTTCAGATAGCGTTATCTCGGTAATTGTCGCCTTAGATGTTTTCATAAAACAGCGATAAAAGTGATTTACCTCACAAAATGGTGGTTAGCTATATTTAGTTTCCTCTTTCCGCACTGACTTCTGGTCTGTCTCCAGGGACTCCTGTGTTCCAGTGATATCTTTCTGCCAATGAGGATTGCTTTCTTCCTGGCATCTTTGCTTTTAATTTCCTACTGCCTGGTGTGACAGTGGGTTTGCTACAGGCTCCAATAATGGGACGACAGCAGATGTGACTCTGTTGTTTATTTCCAATGGACAAGATTAGAGAAGCTAAGACCATATGTTGCTTTTCAGACTTTGCGGTGTTATGGCTGTGATAGGCTGCTCATCTCATTGATTACGTCGAAGGGAAGACAGAAAAGCAATTGCATTGTTGAGTGGTGTCAAAACACTGTGGACTGTTTATATTTGGCAAGTAATTTCCCCCAGGCTTTTTACAGCTCTCTGCATGAACTCTCATTTTGGATTGATTATCTTTGATAATCCCTTTACTTCATATTGTAATGTTGTACTGCATGGGGTGCTATTTTTTTGTTTGATTTGATTCCATCATATAAACACATGTTAAAGAAGAGAAGAGACATGTTTAATTTTAAAACATATGCTTTTATTTTTAATTGACAGGTGAACTTAAGGTGGCCTTGCAGGGCATTTGGAAGAGCGGAGTAGCAGCATCGTCTTCTTCATTTGGGGTTAGAACCAAGGTGCAACCTCCACAACGTATCAGATCTGCTTTCAGTAAGTACAAGTTGTGTTTCTGTTTCACTGATTTCTAATAGTAATTGGCCTGAAAGGAGGTGTGTGTGTGTGTGTGTGTGTGTGTGTGTGTGTGTGTGTGTGTGTGTGTGTGTGTGTGTGTGTGTGTGTGTGTGTGTGTGTGTGTGTGTGTGTGTGTGTGTGTGTGTGTGTGTGTGTTGTGTGTGTGTGTGTGGTGTTGTGTGTGTTGTGTGTGTGTGTGTGTGTGTGTGTGTGTGTGTGTTGTGTGTGTGTGTGTGTGTGGTGTGTGTGTGTGTGTGTGTGTGTGTGTGTGTGTTGTGTGTGTGTGTGTGTGTGTGTGTGTGTGTGTGTGTGTGTGTGTGTGTGTGTGTGTGTGTGTGTGTGTGTGTGTGTGTGTGTGTGTGTGTGTGTGTGTGTGTGTGTGTGTGTGTGTGTGTGTGTGTGTGTGTGTGTGTGTGTGTGTGTGTGTGTGTGTGTGTGTGTGTGTGTGTGTGTGTGTGTGTGCTCTTTGAGTTATAACAACAAAATATGGTTTCACATTTCCCTCTGGCCATTTGGACAAAGTCAACCTTCAGTTCTCCTCAGCGGCACTCATGCATCACGTCTAACGTTTATGGCTAGCTGACCTCCGAGAAACCTTATACTGGAAGGACCCAAAATATGATAAAAGAAATGGAAGTATTTCAGCTGGTAAATATTAACAGATGAGAAGGCAGCTTTATCTCTCCATGGGTTCTCGTTTATTGCCTCAGAGCCATCACTATGCAGGAGGCTTAATCCTTATCCTACAGGCGTTTTTCTTTTTTACTTTCTCTCTTTGATTGCTTTCTAACAGCAGCAGCTCATCACTGAACTGTTGGTTTCCACTTAACTGACAACTGTTGCTAGTGTTCTGCATTATTGATCACATACTGTGCCGGGTTCATCTCCAGGTTGCTTCACTTGAGTATTTACTGTGATTGGTTTGGAAAATTGCTGATTTAAAGGTAGGGTAGGTAAGTTTGAGAAACCGGCTCGAGATACACTTTTTGTTATATTCCATGGAATGCTCTTAACATCCCGATAGCAATGAATATCTTAAGTGCTTTGACAAAAAATCCATAAAAAAATGTCATCTGTGGAAGCCGTAGTACTGTAAAAAGCACGACCAATCATTTTAGCCGGCCCGGCTAAAATAACTGGATGGCCTACCTGCCTGTCAGCCTTCCATCTGTGCACAAACTTATCTCGTGCCCTCATTGGTCATGTGCGCGTTCGTGTGTGTTGGAGGAGGGGCTCTATAAGGAAGTGGCAGATTTTCTCCGGTTGTGTATTTTCAAATTCTAGCGATCTCGAGCTGGTTTCTCAAACTTACCTACCCCACCTTTAAGTCTGATGATGATGTCAAATTATATTTCAAAACATTTGACTATTTAAGTAAAAAGCTGCAACTACTTCAATGTGTTTTTGAGTAATGGTGTGTCTAGAAAAGAAAATAGTAAAGAATTTCTTACCCCAGACCCAACGTTAAAATATAATCAATTTGATACTAGACTAAGAAAACATGAAAACAAGCCAGAGGATTTTTGGCACTATTGCTTGGCCGATTATTAAAATATTTGCAGACTATTTTTAATTAGATAAAACAAATAAATGGATTACCATTTCCAGATGTTCCACAAACAGGCCAGCAAAGAAGCAGACACAAGTGTCAAATATGGTTGGAAAATAAATTCAGTAGCAGCTGTTAGTCAGAAGAATATCTGTCCTTGGTCCAAGTGAGATGGATCTTTGTTCAAAATGTGCGTCAGTCTTACAGGGTTTCCCAAAGCGTTTTATAAGGGAGGAGCCACAAAGGCCTCGTATTTAATGAGAGAGAAGACTATTTATTTAGTTACGGTATTTATAATCAGATGAGATGAGTCTATTTAATTTGTCGGATTCATCTAAGCGTGTGATTGATCCATCACACTGCATGACAGCCTAATTGGTGTCAATAAGGTGCTGGTGTGTTGGTTATTCTTAGCTATAGGATGTTCTTGCTGCTTCATTTAAATGCTGATTGATTTTCCTGCACACTTCGTCATATTATTATATCTTAAATCCTTAGGCCTGGGTAATAAGTCAATACAATAGTTGTTCTTAATATGATCATCTTTCGGTGTTTTACAAAATGCAATTATGCAAATGAATGATTCTTAGCAAATTGCATATAAAGCTTACAAACTGATTTCTTATATTGTAGGCTTTAAATTAAGTAATTTTTCATGTATTAAACTAGCCAATTGTTTTGCTTACCTAATGCAGCGAGGAAAGAAAATACATTAAACATGCATTTGTTTTTTATATTTATTTTCCTACAGTGATTTTCATAGCTATTTGGCCCAGCCTTAATAGAGTTTTAAAACTGTTTTTGGATCATTTCTGATTCTGAAGGGATTACTGACATCAATGAGGCAGAGAACAGAGCAACTTCCATGCTCTTGAGAAGTTTAATTTTCTTCTAAATGGATTATAATCATGCAGTCGCAAACATAAATTCCAGTAACTGCTAGAATCCACTTCAAGACACTGGTACTTGCGTACCATGCTGTGAATGGTTCTGGCCCTTCCTACATCCAAGACATGGTTAAACCATACACCCCAGCACGTGCACTCCGCTCTGCATCAGCCAAACGGCTCGCTGCAACTCATCCCTTTCGACTCCACTTCGAGCAATAAAATGACTAACAAAGCACTTATATACTAATAAAAGATAGGCTTATCTAAAGCCAGTTGAGTAGCACTTGAAATGTTTTGGCTCTATGAAACCTGATGTACTTATATGATTGTGTTTTCTTCAAGTTTGTATCTTCTTGGTCGAATGCACTTATTGTAAGTCGCTTTGGATAAAAGCGTCAGCTAAATGCAATGTAATGTAATGTAATGTAAATTGAAGATAATAGGGACAGGAGATAAATGCAACCTTTTCCCCCAATTCGATATTTATCTCATCATGCTTGATCATCAGCCATCCTGGGGAGCCATTGATTTGCCACTGGCTAAGGTTCATTCCCTCATTTGTTTCTGTGTAAACTCAGCTGAGCCCTCATGGCATTTGTAGTGCTCTGTTCAAACCTGATTAGCCAGCTGCGGGGGTGTATTCACATTTATCAAGAGGCAAATGAGAAGATGAGTGAAAATATGTGTCAATTTTTTTACTGAAGTCAGTTGAATTTTTTAAACATCAAGTTCATGAACAAAAACACATTTTTCAACAATAGTTATATTCACTGGCCATGGCTGTACTTTTCTTACTTTTTTTCCGGTGTAGAATCGAAAAGCAATCCAATTAGCTGCAGGACTTCACAGATTGCTGCTGTGGGCTGTTGAGCAAATTCTGCTCACGACTTTAGTGACAAGCTGTCTGACCTTTTTCTGGTAAACTAATAAGGCTTGAATGCATTTGGGGGAGAAAACATTAAATGCCTTACCCACCCACACACCCCCCCACACACACACACACACACACTGCAGACAGAGTTTGGGAGTTGCTTTGAAGAAACTTTACCCATTGACAAACAAAGACTATACTGAGGCCTGTCTGCCTACTTGTAGAGTGGACCTATCAGCTGCTCCTGGTGAGCTGCATGCCTCCATATCACCTCCTGAACAAAGACACACCACTTCTAGGAAGAGATGTAATAACTGACATTTTGTTGTCTGTCAGTGTCGTCTGATTGGCACTTGAAAGACGTGACGGTGAGAGGAACTTTGTGATTTTAATTGAACGTCTCGTATTTTCCGCAGACAATAACAGGGTTAAAATGTTGTAACATGTAAAGTTTCAACTATTGATTTTCTGTCACAGATAACCGTTTATTATTTGCACTCTGTCTACAGTGGGGGAGAATGAAGAACAAACCAATCATAGCGAGTGAATAGTAACAGGATCGGTATGTGCCTGTGTTGGTTTTACATGAAGCTGTGTGTATTCAATGTTTGTTGAAGGTGCTCTGCTTACTGATAGGGCAGAATTGATTTTAGTGTTTCTGTCATAGCTTCAGATCGGAGGCACACAGAATGATCACAGTCAGATGTAATGCTGAAATTAGATTTTTTTGTCTGTTTTGAAGACGGACGGATAACTTTTAGCTTGGAGGACACGACAAGAATAGACTCATGGGAGAAGACGTTCTAACATTGACCTACACCAAGACGTTTTGTGCATTATGTGAAAGTATTCAATCTAGTTACTACCTATTAAATTATCTTGAGTCCTACGTAGAGCTAGATATCACAAACCATATTTGTATTTGTAATATTATGTGTGTCAACATGGCCCCAAACAAGGCTTGTTTACTTTTAAGAAGATTTCCTTATTTACATTTCCAACTCTATTCTTTATTTAGGTCATCGAGTACATTCACTGAGCCGCTTGTCATATTTGAGTAATTCAAGTATTTAAAACAAACCTTTCCCAAACTAAGAGATGGAAGATATAGCTGAGATATAAACACGCAGTAAAGCAGTGTGTGGCATTGCTGCACTACTCTGTATTTGTAACAAAAAGAAAGACTACATGTTTTTTTTCAGGAACATTGTGTCTCTGAAGTGAAGTTCAAGCTCTCTAATATCACAGAGGATTCAGTTGACCCAGCCAAAGTCCTTTCTCGCTTTACTTTGCAGGTAAAGTCAGAGAAAGATAGCACTTCTATGATAATTGCTTTCCTATTTGTTTTTTTCTTTTCTTCACTGCTCTTCGAGTGTGAGCTGTACAAAAGGGTGATTTGTCACACTGGCCAACCGGCAAATAAAATGTCAACATCATTCATTCTGGTTGCTAGTTGGAACAAACAACTTTGAAATTCAGGCAATAAAAAGTAAGTGACTGAACTTTGAAACTAGTTACTCTACTCTGAAATGCATTTAATTTATACCATTCTTTATATTCTAATGTGTCTGTGTTTATTATAATTATTTCTTTTAATAATATTTATACCAATATTTAGACAAATAGATAAATAAATTAGTTTAGTTTTTGGAGCATTTGGTTAGTGTTGGGTAGTTTTCTTACCTTGTACTGTTTCTGTATTATACATGAACTCTATCCAATTCTAGACGTGTTAATAATATATAGTGTAAATACTTTATGGTTAGTGTCTCGGCCCGAACTCTAAAGCCATTCAAATATTGAATATATATATATATATTGAATTGAAGTTAAAATCAGAGTTGGAAATGGCGTACATACAAAGAAGGGAACAAATTGTCAGTGTTTGGCGGATCAATATCCCTTGTCTCGCTCATGAAAACATCTCCCTCTCTTTCTGTGTTTGTATATATGTCATTGCCATAAAAGTAAGAATGTAAACTACCAGCTTTTCTTTTTTGAAAGCAGATTCTTAGTTATGTATACACAGTCACTCATCATGTGAAGAATGAGGCCGCGTTGTTGCCCAAACTTCTTCAAGTGTGTGACAACAAGATGGAAGTTGTTGCTCTTGGTCTAGTGAAAGGAAAAGCTGAGCAGCACTGTCACACGTCGATGATGTCGGCTGTTACTGTGATACCCTCTTGTTGGCTCATTTGTTTTTATGGGCAATATCATTTATGTTTACTGCTGTGTGAATTTATGATCATCCATTACCGCTATATTTCCTGGAGTGATGAGCACATGATTACTCTTCCACATGTTCAGGAGAGGAAGTGTAATGAAGTGCATGTTACTAGATGGCAAAGCAAACATGTAGGATATTTTAAAGATCTCTTTTTGACCTTTGCCTAACAATTACACCCACCTGAAGATATTGTTTAGTGACGCAGGTTGAGCCCTTTAAATGAGTACTCTCCGTCATCCAGCAGCGCTGCTTAGCAACCAGGTATCGCTTCAACAGGCAAGACAAGCTGTGCAAGGAGGGAACAAGTGGAGGGCTGTCTTGTTGTCTTAGGACAATTAACATTGTCTTATTTCCTGTGAATGAGACACGTCGAGTTTGACTATCAAAAAAGCATTGGTAGCTCATAGCAAAGTATTTCACACAGTCATTTTTTGCATTATTTCCAAATTAATTCACATGCTTTAGCTGTTTACAATCAGGGGGCTCCAGGAGGTGATTTAATTTGCTTTAAAACTCACTCATTGACAGATGGAGTTAGTAATTGTCCACAGCAGCCCTGTGGTTTCCCTAGGAACCCAGAAACATGTCTGCTCCACTTTTACAAATTGCACATTATCATACTCCCTTTTTAGCGCTACAGCACAATGTTCAACAAGATCAGAAAAGCAGACGAATGTAAAAAGGTTAGAAATATGGCAGAGTTGAAAAAAAATAAATAGAGAGTGCTTGATTAAGGAGGTTTTGCTTACATATCATATACCAAAATTATACTGCTTTGAATCATATTGGAGTATCATTAATACATCATACCCTGACGTAAAAATTGTAGGGTCAAAATGTGCAGTTCTCTCCCTAATCTCTCAAACTAAACCTTCTGTACACTTTTGCAGCCCCAAGATTTAGGTGGTTTCTTTATAGTGTTTTTATTCAATCATCCCTTAGATTGGTATAAAGAAAACGTTGACTCTAGAGGTAACTGTGAGTTGAACAATCTCCAAATTATTTGTTAGTTTTAAAACCAATATTTGGATCCGTTTTCATGTATGAGCCATGGCGATCTACACAACAACGCTTGAATTTGTTTATGAAACTAAAAAGTGCCTTTTTTTTATATCGCCATCATTTCAACTCTAATCTCGAACCACTTGCTTTATTTCCCAACTAACTGCATTACTAATCACCACCCGTGAAGTCTGCTTATTAAACAGCTTCCCAATTTCACCCTGCCTTTACCAACATCGACTTCTAGATACAAAACAACCCCATAACCACTATAATAACTCTGTTATTCTCACCAGCTTAATTAATTTCACAGCAGCACTCTAAAAGCCTCCACTGAGTGTTTTTCATTTTAAGCCATTGATCAATCCAATTGTTACCCACAAGCCAAATGGGCAACAGTTCTTTAGTTCATAATCATCTTGTAGTGAATTGTAATTCACTTAATCCACAAAGTGCAATAACAACCCATTTTACTGTGTTGGTGTTTAGTGCGGGGAAGGGTCTGTGGGTGGTGGTTACCCTTGACATACTTACAAATCTCCTGAATTATGCCAGCAGTCTTGAGGGGAAAATAATTGGGTGCACAGAGTTGTATCCACTAATAATCTTTTTGCTGTGCGTCATTAAAGCCTACCCCATTAGATAATTTAATTGGTCTTGGCCAACACGTGTTTGATCTGGTATTTCCTGCTACCTGGGTCTCCACTTCCTTCATTCCTTCTGGCTTAACTCTGCAGACACATGAACATGTTTTACATTCAGTTACCAATTGAATATGTACAAGTAGTTAAACCGAATCATGTCTAATTCAAAAGTCCTGTAATAAATCCTACTTTCATGAATATTACAAACGTTAAAGAGAGAAATGGATTCAACTTTATGTTCATTTTGAAAGAGGCAGGTTGTGGTGTTTCCTTTTTTTTCCCACCCCCAATCATCTTTCTGCACAATGCAATACAGTTCAACAGCACCCCATTCTATAACCTCTGGAAAGACCATACAGTTGTATTTGCATGATCATGAAGTGTCATAGCTTTCTTCAGCTTTGGCAAGACAAACAAACAATCATCTGTGAAGGTTTTGCAGCTTTGTTGTTTCACTACAATAATGAAACATCTGCTTCTGCTTTCTAACCTGTGCAATAAGTCTGCAGGATATGAGGAAAGTATGTACGCTTACATTGTTGTTGTTGTTATATTGCGAAGACAAAATGCTACTAATACATGTTGTTTCCAGGGCAGCAACAGTACTATTTACAAACAAAGTCACTACTGCATATACACTCATTAATATCTTGCTGTAAATCCAAAATGACAGCAAAATACTGAGTACAATTTAGTCACTGTCAGTTCTTCATCCTGTGTCTGTGTACTGTGCAATAGGGATAACAGCATTTATTCAAAATCAAAGCGACAACAATGTGCAGCTGCAGAGGTGAGGAAATCAATAATAACTCTAATTATAAGTCACTGTGTAACTAATAATAATAATTACTATAAATAAGTAGTAATAAATACTGGTTGTCTGTTTCTCAGTGTCTTACAGTGTGGTAAAGACTGATTCGAAGCATTTTGTCACTGTTGTTGGTGTGTATTTAAAAAGCGGGACCTCAGTTTGCCGGTGTTTTCGTTGCATGATGGATCCCTGCTGAGCTCTGATGGTTTTGTTCTTCGGAGGACACACATCCCAGCTGCGCGTGTGCACTGAGTGTCAGCTCTGCTTTACCTCACATGCTGCTTCTGCCTTGGCTTCACATTGAGCCCCCCGTGTCAAGATGGCTCCATAGATAGAAAAACCAAACACTCACTGGCAGGGCTCAGTGATTTCATACTACTAGCTCCCCCCTCCTCAATGCCATAGATGGTAAACAGAAATTGCCCTTCTTTCTTACACAGCATTACATCATACTGTGTGTTTGTGTACAGAGCTGTGTCAAGTCATATAACAATCCCTTACTTTGGATTGTTATTGCGATATTGACACAGATTAATGATAATTTGGTTTTTTTCTCTGGAAATTACATTTGAATAATGTTAGATGTATTCTAGCTGAGTGCTGGACATTCATATATTCACATTACTTGGAGCAAGCATTGGCTCCTACTGCTACCAAAGCCTGAGAGTGTTGCATTATGGGTTGTTGTGTTACTAGGCTTGCGTGTTTCTCTATTTCCATGTACAGTGTGTCTCAAAGTGTTAAAGGGCACTAGCGTTGCAAAAATAATGGGTATATGTATGTATTTTTTCTCTACATCAATTTATAAATGAGCAGTTGCAGGGCGCGGGGGGGGGGGAGGGATGCAGGGCGGCCTCCCCCCACTGAGACACAGCTGGACCGCTATTATGTGGACTCAGTCATTATCCCTACAGCTGACAAGACAACACTTTAGAAATGCACATTCTTAATCAATATCTAATTCAATAACAAGGGTAGTTATGTAGCATTCAATCATGATTCGGGCAATTTTGAAAATAGGTTTTTCAACAGATTTGCATTGTTAAAAATAATAGATGTAGGAACAGCTCATTAAAGTGACAATGACTCCTGGGATACTCGGCTTCTTATGTTATTGTGACTCCCAGAAGATCTTTATTAAACACACTCGAACATAATCAAGTTGGAGCAAGTTGACCAACAAGAGGGTAATTTCCCTTGCTGCTCAGTGATGTAATAACTGAATATTAGGAAGGGAAACCCTGAATCCCAGGACTCATTAGGACTAGTTCATCCCACAGTGGCTGTCCCCAGATGAACAGCATTAATCTCTTTGGCTCAGCACAATAATACATTGATGGTAACTGAGGAGCAGTTCTCTCATACTGACTGTGTGTACAGATGTCCTCTGTGTTGTGTGGAGTACAGTTTCCAGGGTACGCATCGCTGGCCTGTTCTGACTCAAGAAAGAAATTCACCGCCTCCTCTATTGTCTTTTGTTTATCACCAGCTGTCAGAAGCACTGCTGTCTGTGTTCATGTGTTTTCTCTGCCCTTTTGCCACAGCGAAACCTCATCTGTATTATCTAGCACATCAGAGCCTGCGTCTGTTTGGCAGGGAAACCATTGCTTTAGGTGATTTGAAGGAAATGATCTCAGATTTTCCACATTTGGATGTCTGGATACGTCTACAGGTTCATTCCCTCCACTTGCACGATGCACTGTCGTGTGCAGATTGCTGTTTCCAGTGCCGTACTGATGTCACGGTCAACGGTTAACGTGTCAAATGTGTGATCACGCAGGCCCCATGAAGAGAAAAGGCACAACTTAAGACTTGTCATGTGTCAGTAGTTTGCTGTTCATGCATAATATAAGGCTCAAAGGTTTTTTTCTCCTGTGTTTTTGGAACTGATCTTGCAATTTATCAAGCAGACACAGATAGTTTCCACAATCATTTAACCCCCTAACATGGTTGTCATAACAGTATTATTCAAATTGTGTCCAAGGTGTGTGGATTCACGTAAAATGTGTGGCTTATGTTCTGACGTTTCTTTCAAATCTTGTCTACTCTTGCAGGTAGATAAATAAACACAATATTATATATATGATGTAATACACAATATACGGTACAAACCATGATACACCATTAAGAGGGGTGTCATCACCTTGTGCGAGCGGTCCAAGATCACTGTTAATGCACACAAGCACACTAAAAAAGCCTGATTAGTAAAATAGAGATTGGTATACAAATATACAAGGATTGAGAGTAATGTTTAAATTAAAGAGTGATTATTATGTCACCAATGTTAGGCATTAAATGCTAACTTGTTGCGTAATAAATAAGATTCCTTTGGATATTGTTAAGCAGTTTTAGTGAATCAGTTTTGAGTTAGTTGTCAACATTGTGACAATAATTGCAGCTCTGATAGAAGACAGCACTAAGGATCAGAAAACAAAAGCTTTTGTCTGTTACAGAAATAGTAAGAACTTGAATGCAGAGAGATTACACAACGCACTTCACAGCATTCTCTGAGCAGTTTGTTTTTCAGTTATGAATTGTGAGCAAATAAAAGAAACAAAATTAGGTAAAACTTCGGCTGTAGGCCCACAGCTTGGAACAGACCTTGAATGCCCAACACATGGTCTGGGTAAACAAGGCCAATTTCATATTTCATGCTGCTCCTGTTCAAAACACGGCTGCCACCTTCGATTCCGATCACAATTTCTCATAGTGCTTCAGAACAGGTCCTGGAGGAAGTGGGAGTTAATAATTTGGTCACTGCTGGGTAGATTTCCGAGGTTGTTGTGGAAATGCTGACTT
This sequence comes from Trematomus bernacchii, assembly GCF_902827165.1. Taxonomy (NCBI): domain Eukaryota; kingdom Metazoa; phylum Chordata; class Actinopteri; order Perciformes; family Nototheniidae; genus Trematomus; species Trematomus bernacchii. Next base: position 115,857 of record NW_022987714.1, read on the forward strand.
CAAAGTGGAGTCCTGCAGTTTCTAAGCTCCACTTGCCCCTGGGCACTTTTCAGTTATGTTGGACTGCGTCAAGGAAAACTTGTGCCTCAGTGTTCCCCAGTGGTTGCATTGTGTGAGATGACAATTATTTTGTCATCAGAATAAGTTTCCAGCTTCTTTCCCCCATCAACAACAGCTAAAGCCGATACATAGCATGATGCTGTGGTGGTTACAACATATTGTAAGATAAACATTCTTAACCACAGATTTCCACCTTATGTTAGCACTAAACAAAAAATGGTGTTGCCAGAGGAAGAGATGTATCCTTTGGGAACCATGGATATATCAAAGTGAATGGAAATCCATTCAATAGTTGAGAAATGTCACCTCAAACATAAGATGTCAACATTATAATGCGCAAGATAAAAAGTCAGGTTTTCACACAAGTCGGTGTCCTTCAATCTGTATAAACGTGAATGGGAATCTATCGAGTAGATTTAAGTATATTTCAGTCTCGACCATAGTGGTGGTCTGACTTTCCAAACAGAAGGACATTGCTATTCCCAATCCTGCTGTTGCACCAGTAAGACAACACTTATATTTGTATTAGTGTTCTTAATATAGTTAGCTATCTGTGTTATTTTTTTACATATTTTAATTTTTATGTATGCATCACGACACCTATAGTCAAATTCCTCGTACGTGTAAACATACTTGGTAATAAACCCGTTTCTGATTCTGATTTCTGATTCTGATTCAAACAACTCTTTACACTGTTATGACATCTGGAATCCAAAAAGACATGATTTTATTCAATCAGATCACAGGACTCTTGATCTTCCTGTCCTAGGCCTAATGTAACAGGCTATGTGCTGAAGCTCCACTGTTGCTGAGGGCAATGAGAAATCATTTCATTAACCACACTAACCACGAGAAGTAACACATTTACAAAGGTCAGTAAATTGAGTGGGCTCATGAGACAGACGTTTCATGAAGCATGAACTGCTCACACTTGTTTTTGGAGACTGTTGAATAGAAGTGTTGTTTTTTTTATTATCTACTCCTGGCACTATATGATGCTAAGATATCCCAAACATGGCGGTGAGGGGATTTAGAGGCTACTGGGCAACCGTGTCTAACGTTATTTTTGGAGAAGAGGAGGAGATGAGAGCAGGCTGAAGAAACGGCTTTCTTATTTTGAGTAACACATTTGTTCACAGTTGCTCCTCCACACCCACACACTGCTTTGTTCTTCTGATACAATCATTTTTTGCAGAACATCTTTCTCGTTGAAATCTCTCAGGGAGTTCGCACCTTTCCCACAATATCTTCCTCCTATGTTTAGCAGCTTAGCATGACCTTTGTCATGGCACAAAACCATGACAAAGGAACTAAAAGGATACTGTTGGCTGCTCATATTGTGCTGGCTTTGGTTCATTCTTAACTCCACATAGACATATCTGATATCTTCCAACACTCACACGGATCAATTGATATGTTCTTGGTGCTAAGACGATGTTCCCTCTCTCTCTTGGAAGTAAATGCATCGATATTCTGCAAATACATGCACGATCACAGATCTCTGCAGACTGAATCAATGCAGGCTGTCCAGCCAGGGCCGGCCCGTAGCACTGGCGACATAGGCGGTCGCCTAGGGCGCCAGATCTGGGGGGGCGCTGCGCTGGTAGTTCTGGGAGGGAAAACTATTTTTTTGACTGTTTGGCTCATCCTAATTTCAGCCTTGATGTAACAACATTCATAATTAAGTCAAGGTAACACCCTTTTCACCCTGGTTACACTTTTCATTTGCCCTGATGGGCGCTGTAAGTGATGAAAGTGGGGGATGTTGACTCATCAGGCGCCCGCAGCTCACAGCCAAAGTGCGAGCGAGCCTCCGAGCGAGCGAGAGAGAGAGAGAGGGCCTGCATCGGTACCGCGGATTGTTGTTGGATTGAGGCTGATAACTACAGCTCAGTGAGGTAAAGGACTCTGAGTGTTTAGATAGTTCACTTTAGTCCAAGTTATCTCAGTGGGTCTCAAACGGTTGGATCACAATTTATGTAAACAAATATTTCCAAGGCACACCTTTATAATTATTAGGATAAATAAAAACAGGTTTGAAATCATTCCAATGTATACTATAGGACAGTAACCAAAAATATTGTTTAAAACTGGAGAGATAAAAAAATATGCATAAATAAATGTTAACTAGGTAAAATAAGATATAAATGAACAAGAAAAATAAAATACGTTACATTTATTTGTTATTGGCTATGGTAGGTTATTGGTTATGTTCACATACTTATTTGGTTATTAAAATGTAAACCGATCTTTTTCATATGGGTGTTTTAGAGTTGTACCCCTAGATCTAGTCTCTTGTAATTCTGCTCAAAGTGCACCAGATTGAAGCATTTTGCTTTAAAATGTTAAAACAAATCTTTCCAGGGGGGCATACCCCCGGACCCCCCTAGAGGCTGTGACGTCCACCCCCCGATTAAAACATGTTCATACAATAATGAATACATTTGAAACCTTCTTTATGTATATAACCAACATGTCCATACATTTCAGTTTTTGTAGTGTATTGGTCTTTTGTAGAGATTTTACATTGATTCTTTATATATTCTATTGTGTATTGCTTGGAGGGGGGAGGGGGCACCAAATCATAATCTCGCCTAGGGCACCAAAATGTCTAGGACCGGCCCACATGTGTCCAGCATATATCACTGGTAGTACACTTTCCTCTTGAGGCTTCTTGAGTATATTATGTGCATGTCATTATAACAAATGCATTGCTTTGAAAAATCTGCAAATGTATCTTCTTTGAATTGAATTGAATTGATTTATTTAAAACAAGGGACAGTGTACATTAATCAACATATTAAAAACATGTAAATGTACTTGAATTAGCCAAAAGGCTAGTTTTCACCGATAGTCCCTTTGCCAGATGGTGATAGGCATGTTTGACTGTCTTTACGTGTTTGACTGTCTTCCAAACCATTCTGATATTTTTGTTATAGTATTTCGTTTCTGATTGTAGTCAGGGTGATTGAAATTCACATTTAGAATTCCAAGTATAGAAATAGCAATTCCTCTTTAAACAATTACTCCAGAAATAACTGTGTCTTCTACAAAATTACCCCTTTTATTATACATATAGAATTACCCCCTAGCACTGATTATTGTTGGAGTTCTTGTCTTGCTGAGATTGTTCTGGAGGTATTTTCGGATGCTGGAGAAGCTGCTATGTACTTTTCAAATTAGCAGATCTTAAATTAGGATTTCAACTCCCATTATTGCCATTATTCTATTCTCTTTAGCAACAAATGAATGGTTGAATGGTTCCACAGATGCAGAGGGTACTATTAGCACAATTGTAGATAGCTGTTTTCCCTTCCATGGCACTATAACACGGATGCAGCTTAATTTAAAATGTTTTTGGACTTTAAAAATTGACATCCGACCACAATAAACATAGTTTAAGTTCCAAGGTAGATATATTTAATGCATCAAAGAAAGAAACCTTTAGACCACCTTTTCACACCTATCTTAGAGGGTGTCGTTTTCTCATACTGATATTCTGCACAAACTGTGCTGTGTATTTGCTGTAAAGTGTCTTTACTGTTAAGTATTTTTATTATATGTACAACACTTTGGCTCGACCAAAAATCGTTTAAAAATGTGCTATATAAATAAAACTTGATTTGATTTGATTTGATCTTTCAATCTTAACAGTACCCTGATTCCTTTTCTGTGAATATTGTACTTTAACTCTGGGTTGCCTAAAAATGGACTGCTGTAGCAGTGGATCTGCTCTTGAATTCAGCTTCTCTTTATTCATCCGCGTACTCAATAATTCATTATTTAACATGCCTTATTCTCATCTTCAGCTTTGACTTTGCATTCATCACCCAGGTTAGATTGTTCCTCTCTTTAAGATTTGATTCTGCTGACAAGAAGCTACTAATTAGGAAATCATGTCTTCTCTAGTTGACTGATCACAGATCAAAGTCTCTTCATCTTTCCTAAAATATCCTCACAACAGCAGCGAGGATGACATCGGTGTCACTAGTGGCTCTCAGCAGAGACCCCATACTCAAAATTGGTTCCAATCGTGAAAGATGCTTTTGGTAATTAGGAAGCAATTGGTTCATTGGCTGTTGCTAAGCAACTGCATCAGCATTACCCTGGCAAGTCACGTAGCAATGGTATATTTCCAATGGAGAGACATGCAATGCTCTTTTATGTGTTGAGAAATGCGTAATTTGCCCACCGTCTTATTTCTAGCATAATAACGGATTCTGTTGGAGCAGATAAACATTCAGGGGGCCACAATGCCAATGCTTTAATTTTGCATCATTTAGAGCGAGGTTACGCAATGCATGCTTCTTCTTAGCGAATCAGACAAACCCTGAAACGTGGCTATGAAAGCTGGGAGAACAACTTGCCTGTTTATTTCTCTGTGGATGTATAATACCAGAAGCTGCTTTTATATGCATGGTATAAGGAAGGATTATTGAAGAAGAGCTGAAGAACATATTTCATCCTTGGTATAGCAATTAGCAATTATTATCCTTTAACAGCCACTTATCCATTTGACCGATTGAGGCTAAAACTCAGAGGAGGCGCTTGGTACTTAAGTTGAATAGCTTGTCCACCTTAAACGACCTTAATGAGCCAGGACTGTTGCAAACTTCAGGGTTAACTCCTCCGTGTTAATCATCAGGTGGCCATGAGAGACAAAGGGAGCTTGGCTTGGGTTGTGAGGAGTTGTTGCATTTATTCACCAGCAGATAAACTGTGATGTTTCAATACACCGGCGGGAACCATACAGGATGAAGTTATGCAAGGCAGGCCCACAGCTGACAACCCAGTAGCTATTTTAATTAATCCGGTTGAGACATACCGAGAAAGTGGCTGCCTGTGTCCATGGCAATGCGTGCAACATCGTGGCTGATAACTTTCCTGGCCAGGTCTACCGGGGACCCAGTTTCCTGTTGTGCGCATACATCGCAGCTGGCGATTAATGATAGATAAAAATAGTCTGTTGCAGATTGGCATCTTGTGAGGCATTTTGATCACAGTCCCCTGCATGCAAAGCACTAATCTTCTCTTTTAACGGTTAATGAGTGCTTAAGAAGGGTCGGCTATCGTTAAGAAAAAGATATCATCCTTAATAGCAAATGCAAATGCAATCATCACATTAAAAAGGATGAAATAAATTAAGCTAATTGCAAAGAGTTCGCTTTTTGAGTGTCTGAATCTGTTGACAGTCTTTTTTATCTGATAATGACTCATCATACTCAGTCTGAGAGTGCACCGATTCATTGAGCATTAAAAAAACAAGCTAGTGTCTGGTGTATTTTCACAGCAAACTTTTAAATTAAGTGGAAATAGGTTTCTCTTTTTTCTTTGCTCTTTCCTTCAGTGTTGCCTGTAAAGAGAAAGTGTGCCCCGTGCTCTGTGTGGGAGACTAAACAGGAAGCTTTGAACACAGCAGCCTGAACACATGCTGCGTAACCTTTACTGACCGCTCCTGCTCTACGTACGACTACCAATACAAGGGCTTGTTGTTGAGCCTTGCTATTTGTATCACAGACAGACATGAAGTCGGATTAGCCCACTTTTTAGTTCCCACCTGTTTGTTCCAGCAAAACCATAAGGAAGAAGGAAGTGGGGGGTGAGGAAAACAAAGTTACAGGAAGACCTTACAATGTAATGCTCTTCAAGTATGGCATGCAGCATGTGTTTATTTACATTATGAATGAATCTTACTTATATTTGACTTACTGAAAGAGAAACAGCAAATCATCACATTTAAGATACTTTAATATATTTGCTACTGGGTAGTGAACTAATGATTTTTAAATCATTAATGGTTTTGGAAAAATAGGAACAATTAAAACATTTCCACTTAATTCACTAATTGTTTCAGCTTAAATTTCTATAAAACATCCAATAAAACCGTGCAGCCTCAGACATTAAAATTGATATTCTGTCAACTCCTCTCTGACTGAGCTATCACTAAAATGGAAAGTATGCCAAAAATATGCCACTGGATTCTTGTATTGAAGTGCTTTGGCATTTTACATTTTCAACCTGTTTATTTAAAAACTAGCTGTGTAGTAAATAAACCAACAGTACTTAGTTGCCTACTATATGGCTCTCACTGTGATGACACACTTCCTGATTGGTGGAAACGGAGCACTTTGTGTCCTGGTAGCTCTGATTGTTTGTTTTTTTCCTTTCCTGGGGATAAAACACTCTGTTTGCAGTGAGTTCTCCTTTTTCCTGAGTCTTTAAAGAACACCTCTAGAGAATTAGTTCATGGAATAGCCATCAGTTGTTACCATCCTATTGTTTGCATGTGTACACGTATATGCACGGCTTATGCCTCCAGTTGAACCATAGTGGAGGTTACACTCTTGAGTCGTTGATAATATCTTTTTGATTTGACTTTTGCTTTTCCCCATTAAACCCACATGCACTATTCATTTACGTTGATCAATACAGTAGGACCACAGCTGTGTATGGTGATATTCCAGTTAGCAGACGCAGGCAGATCATGAAAAAAAAATCTATTTTAATGATTGTGATTTACCGAAATGTTTAATTTCTATGCATCCAATAAATGATTCTCTGAATGCATAGATCAAAAATGTTTTAAAAGTTGTTAATAATGGGCAATAGTTGTTCAACCTATGAAAACCCAAGAAGTAAGTTATCAGGGGGTCCGCGGGGTCTTAAAAAGTATTAAAAGTTGATAAATCAATTTAGCGAAAATTAAGGCTATTAAAAAGTATTAAACTGCATTTTCCAAGGTATTAAATGGTGTAGCTTGTTTTCAATAAGTATATAAATTGTCCAAAGAGGTTGTATTCTACAGTCTGCCTGAATGTAATCATTGCGTAGGTGTGTAGTGTGATTCTGTGTAGTTTATTTATGGCATCCCGTTGGGTTTGACGTCATCTGAACAGGACATCGCACGCTCACTGCTTGATAGCGCGTGAAGGCCCGTTTACGCCAGTTGTTGAACAACATCGTTATGGGGAAATGCAACTTTGCGTCCAAATGGTTGGAAGATAAGGAGGAAGGACAATCAATACTGTATATAGTAAAGTGTGTCGCCAATGTAACCGGTTAGAACTCGAAGTGGCGATGAGGTCTTAAAATGTATGGAAAGGGTCTTAAAAAAGGTCTTAAAAGGTCTTACATTTGACTTCAGGATTCCTGCATATACCCTGGTTATACTGGACGACTATTACTTCTAAATAGCTGCAACAATCACAGCTTTATTGATTGAGTAAGGTTTACAGACTGTAGCAAAATTGTTGTGTTATAAAGGATAGGCAAAGTTTTTATCTGAAGCAAATGTTATTTTAATTAAAAAGCTATTAAAGCTGACTGGCTGTGCAACAGTGAAGCTTTGGTGTTTTTTTAATCACAGCAGCATGTGGGGATAAAAAAAAGTAATGCTCAGAGCTTAAAGCTGGGAGCTGCCAAACCACAGAAAATGAAAGAAAATAGATGATGATATCATAGTTGGAATAAACCCCATGGAGTATTCATTTCAAATGCGACATAAATGTCACACGTTGTCAGTGGAGCTGGATCAATATTGACAGCGAGACCCCCAGAAAGCCCAGCTCTACACACGTGTGTGTGGTGTGTGTGTGTGTTGTGTGTGTGTGTGGTGTGTGGTGTGTGTGTGTGTGGTGTGTGGTGTGTGTGTGTGGTGTGTGGTGTGTGTGTGTGTGTGTGGTGTGGTGTGTGTGGTGTGTGTGTGTGTGTGTGTGTGTGGTGTGTGTGTGGTGTGTGTGTGTGTGTGTGTGTGGAGTGTGTGGTGTGGGTGTGTGTGTGTGTGTGTGTGTGTGTGTGGTGTGTGTGTGTGTGTGTGTGTGTGTGTGTGTGTGTGTGTGTGTGTGTGTGTGGTGTGTGTGTGTAGTGTGTGTGTGTGTGTGTGTGTGTGTGTGTGTGGTGTGTGTGTGTGTGTGTGTGTGTGCTGTGTGTGTGTTTGTGTGTGGTGTGTGTGTGTGTGTGTGTGTGTGTGTGTGTGTGTGTGTGTGTGTGTGTGTGTGTGTGTGTGTCCCAGTCCCAGAGGATGTCTGCCTCCTGCCTCCAATCTGATGGAAAGGTTTAAGAGGTTGCCTGTATTTGCTCGACCTGCGTTATGAAATTGGGTTTTATAAGTAGAGTCCTCAAAAGGGATACTGCTAGATTGGTAGATACCTCTTCCTGCCTGTGCTGTAAAAAGGTATCTCCTTCAAAAGAATGAATAATAACAGAGAGACAAAGTTTAATATCCTAACATTTTCCTATTTTTTGCATCTTCTCTCTTGTTTATATTATGTATTCCCTCCCACAGTACTGCCTCACACACTGCTTGCCTTCTGAATGTCACCAACTATCTACCCTCTCTTTCCCCTCTGCTCAGGTGTTTGCACCATGTCGTCCAAACCTCACCCTCCTCTGATGAAGAAGCACAGTCAGACGGACCTGATAAGCCGTCTGAAGAGCCGGAAGATCCTGGGCGTCGGCGGCGAGGACGATGACGGTGAAGTGCACCGCTCAAAGGTCAGATTAAGTTACAGGATTATTTGTTCATGTCATTTTATTCAATATGGGCGGTAGTGTAGATACCAATGGCACATATGCAATCCATTATCATAACAAACAACTTAGGTATACTTGAATCCAGCACCAGACACTTTTTAAGCTGCTATGGACAATATTGCAATAATGCACATTCTATGGACAATCTGCACTAATGTACATTCTCAAAATATTGAAGTGACTGTTATTTTGTATATATTGATTGCTGTGTTTTTATTTAGGTCTTAATGTGTGCACATGTAAAAATGTGTCGTTGACTGTGTATATATATATATATATATATATATATATATACATAGTTGCACACATATTTTTATATTTTATACACATTTGTTTTTATATTCGGGATTGTGGGAAACAGTATTTCGATCTCTCTGTCTGTACATACAAACTGGAAGATTGACAATAACGTTGACTTTGAAAGAAAAAAAGGCACATGTCTTAAACCATCTGCAGTTGAATGGATGATATTGCTGCAGAAATAGCTCTCGATCACAGATGCATTCATTAATCCTGAGCAGAGCTATGGATTCCTTTTTAAAAGCCACAAATGGCTGCTAATTGGCTAATCACTCTCATAGTGTCCCGTTGTGTGCATTTGCTCCTCATGCCTCAGTGAATCTAGATCACGTATCCCATGCCTCTCATGTATTATATTCCTGCCTCACATGTATTTACCCACTCATACAGTATACACAGTGCACAGTGATGTGTATACCAAAACACAATGGCTCCCATGCTGGTTCGTGACAGGATACAGAAAAACACATCTATATATTCATGCAAACTCAGTCGCAATCTGACAATGATGTTTTGTTCCATTTCAGAGGGATTATACATCAAGATCCCTAAGATTACTTTTTGTATACGATTGCATTAGAGTGAGCAGAGGCAAAGCTGTTCCTCGCTGAAATATTAATCAGGCAAGTGGGCGAAGGGAACAGAGCAGAAGGGAGCAGGCATACGTTGGTGACTGATAGCTTGTGATGAGAAGACGCCCTCATTTCTCAGCCCTTCTGAGTGTTTGTTTTCTCTCTCAATGTTTTAGCAAGGCGCTTAACCCGGGCATCTGCCACTTAGATCCCTCTCACCGAGCCTTCTGACGGAGAAGGAGACACTAAATGACTCAACATCAATGCCCATAAAGCTTATTTGAGATATTCATTGCTATCGGGATGTTAAGAGCATTCAATGGAATATAACAAAAAGTGTATCTCGAGCTGGTTTCTCAAACGTACCTACCCTACCTTTAAGTAGTAGGCTTCCTTATCTAACTATGGCAATGACCCTAATTTAGAAACAGAATAGTTGCTTTTAAAATGTGCTGCATTGTCTAGTTACTCTTTAGTTGTTCGATGTGTCCTTGCAACAAGTGTTGGTGGTAAAGAGACCCATGGGATCTGACAGATAGCTGCATAGCAAGAGTTGGAGGGGAAATAGTCCACGTTGTCCCTGTGGTCCCTGTAAACAAAGGAGGGAAGGACTCCTGTAGTCGGCTGAGTGTGTCTTCCTGTCTCTTTTACAGCTTAGAGAAAGAATTCTGTTCATATTTCTTATTCTTCGGTGAGAGAGAGGCTTCTGTGCTCGAGTATGTGAAAGTTCAACAGTGAGAAATATTGCCCTTTGGCTGTTTTAGGCCACTGGTACACTACTTTAGTGTTCAGGTCAAAAAACAACAACCAGGCTTGAGCACAGGCTTTAGCACAGGCTTTCACAGATAAGGCATACCACAGCGTTTTGTGTATTTCTTTTCTATCCCTTCCAGAGGATTATCACAGAGACTTATGAAATGTTGATATTATCTACTTAAGGGTGGGGTAGGTAAGTTTGAGAAACCGGCTTGAGATACACTTTTTGTTATATTCCATGGAATGCTCTTAACATCCCGATAGCAATGAATATCTTAAGTGCTTTGACAAAAAATCCATGAAAAAATGTCATCTGTGGAAGCCGGTGGCAGATTTTTTCCGACTGTGTATTTTCAAATTCTAGCGATCTCGAGCCGGTTTCTCAAACTTACCTACCCTACCTTTAAAGGTGGGGTAGGTAATTTTGGAGAAACCAGCTCGAGTGCGCTAGAATCTGCCACTTCCTTACCGAGCCCCTCCTCCAACGCGCACATGACCAATGAGGGCACGAGATAAGTTTGTGCACAGATGGAAGGCTGACAGGCAGGTAGGCCATCCAGTTATTTTAGCCGGGCCGGCTAAAATGATTGGTCGTGCTTTTTACAGCGCCACGGCTTCCACAGATGACTTTTTTTTATGGATTTGTTGTCAAAGCACTTAAGATATTCATTGCTATCGGGATGTTCAGAGCATTCCATGGAATATAACAAAAAGTGTATCTCGAGCCGGTTTCTCAAACTTACCTACCCCACCTTTAAGGTGACTGCACTGCATACATCAGATGAAGGAAAACTACATTTAGTGTGTTGAATAAGAGATTATACTTCCTATACTACTCCTGAATATTTGTCATGATCTCTCGAGTTGCCCTTTGTGTGCTTATATATAAATGACTGAGTGACTGACGACAAGGCCATAGCAGCTGTGATTAAGCGTCTCTCATCACAAACAACATTGTGCATTTCTTCCTTTTCCTGTTTCTCATTCTCTCCCCAACTCTTTTCCGCTCTACCCCCCCCGGCAAGCAAAGTCTGTGCCGTGAGTCGATGCTCATTTCCCTTTGAGTATTTCTCATGCCAGTCATGAATATTTATGTGTTCCTGTCAAAAACCACCCCTGAAACCATGGCACAGGAAGGCTGATTCACCTGGTCACATGATCACAGCTGGCACCAACACATTCATGTACAGACACTTCAGCTGCAGTGCAAAAAGAGAGGCAACGGCTGTAATCTGCAACTCTTTATCTCAATATTTTATGAGTTTAACTTCAAGGATATATTTTTTTTAAGGGCTCTGCTATGATATGAAAATCCAGCACCAGCCATGGGCGAAAGGAATTATATAAGAAAAAGTCAGGAACACAGAGAATCCTTTTTACTCCATTTCTTCTAAGACACATTAAACCTTTTTATATCTTCCTCTCTCTTAGTTCCAGGAAGCTCGGGACCCCCTTGAAAACGAGATGGTGCATCTCAAGGGGTTTATCCCAATAAATACAATGTCTATATATATATATGCAATATACAAATAAAATACATAGACCATATAAAGTCTTATATCACAACAACTTTATAATATTTGTTATATTTCCCCTAAACATTGTAATATTCGATATTTCAGACATTAAACTGCCTTAAATTCATGAAGTTATTTCTCATGATGTGATTTGATTGAATACAGTTGTGTTCCTGTTGCAGTGCTCAGTAATAATTACAGTTCACAGTGGGGAATCATAGAAAGCAAAACCCATGACTTGATCTTTCTAGAATAAGACACAAACAATGTTGTTTCATTCACTCTGACATTTCAGAGCCAAGCAGAAAAAAGGTTCCCATTGATAGTGACTCCCCTCTAAACACTGCTGGAGAGAAAACTGTTCCTCTTCTCAGATTGAATGGGTTTCAAGGTTAGGTGTATTTTTTGTTTCAGTGATGCCATGTCTCACTGCAACACAAACAAATGTTTTTAGGAAGAGATGTTGGATGGTGAAGGGAACTCTTTCATGTGGGGGGAGTGATAAAAACCTGCAGGATTTTAGTCGAAGGAACACAACTTCAAAGCCAACCAGCCATGTTTTTTCTCTCTGGGTAACTGTCAGGAGGAAAGCAGGGTTGACTTGTTTCTTGCCCATGCTTGTGTAATTTAACACCAACATTTCATTTCATTTTTATTTGTTCAATTCATGGTATGCACAACCTAAAGATGGGGTAGGTAATTTTGGAGAAACCAGCTCGAGTGCGCTAGAATTTGAAAATACACAACCGGAAAAAATCTGCCACTTCCTTACAGAGCCCCTCCTCCAACACACACGAACGCGCACATGACCAATGAGGGTACGAGATAAGTTTGTGCACAGATGGAAGGCTGACAGGCAGGTAGGCCATCCAGTTATTTTAGCCGGGCCGGCTAAAATGATTGGTCGTGCTTTTTACAGTATTACGGCTTCCACAGATGACATTTTTTTATGGATTTTTTGTCAAAGCACTTAAGATATTCATTGCTATCGGGATGTTAAGAGCATTCCATGGAATATAACAAAAAGTGTATCTCGAGCCGGTTTCTCAAACTTACCTACCCC